>NC_040016.1:288297-490797 GCF_000972845.2 Larimichthys crocea | reverse complement strand
AGTATTGGTGCAACAAAGTGTATGGAGCATTTTGATGTTGTATGTAATTACCTGTTACACTGTCTAACAGTTTATTAATAATAATGCATCATATTTAGTTTTTGGTATATTGTAAGGTACGAGTATACAGTTGCATAACATATCAGTATTTAAATACAAGTACTGTACAGCAGCATGTACCTTGCTCCTCAGTCTGAAGGGCTCATTTGTTAGCAGATATGATTACACTAACTGAACAGTTACACCCAGCAGAAATATTGAGTAATGACAGATTTCTGTGTAGTAAAAGGTTTGTGATGCATTACTTTAATGATGCATACACATAGTCAATTTTGAATATAGGAGCAGCTGGTAAAACCGAACAGGTCTGGTCTCTCTCTCACTTTGTACCATCTGTTCACTCCTGCCTCGACCACTCGCTCTCACACACACTCAGACACACACTCAGACAAGGGTGTGTACGATGATGTAATATTTTGAACAAAGTTCGTGACCCTTCGATATTTTTTTACCTTTGTTTGGGTCTTCATCTTTGATTTTGTGTTTCCTCGCAGTCTACTTTGTTCTTTGCAAGTGATGTCCAGATAAATATTTGAAATAAATAAAATATCTCATGTCTCAGACTTTTTAGTTTGTTTACATGTAGTCACCAACAGATACCACCAGGGGGACCTCTGGTCAAACTCAAACCTGAACCCTGCAGTATAAAAGTCAACAGATTGTTTGCTTCCTCTTGGATTTATGTTTTTTCTGGATACGCACACGTCTATGGCAGCCACATAGCGGTGGCCTGGGAACAGTTAGAGGTTCGGTACCTTGCCCACGAGCTCTCTTGAACTGGCCACCTTCCAGGTTGTAAGCCAGATCACTACATACTTAGCTGCAATCACCACTAAGCAAACTGTGAAGGGCATGGACATTTCTGATGAGACAAAGGAAAGCAACAAACACGATCAAATGAGAAAGAATGTTTTTAGTATTAAGTATTAATGGTTAATCAGAACAGGTTCATTCATTCTGGAAAGTGATAAGAACTTACTTTATAAAAATTAACCTGTGCACACATGTAGACGTACAAACAGATTCTAAAATGAAAGAATTAATCATTTTAATAAATAATAATTTTCTCTATTTGAAGTTTGACGAGTTTTGTTCTGTTTTTCTAATTTCGTCGGACCAAAATTTCATCAAAACAAGTTTTTATTTCAATAGAAATGTCTTGTGTGTGTGTGTGTGTTCAGGAAGAGTGAACGCTGATTAATTCATCTTCTCTCCTTCCTCTTCCTCCTTCTTTTTCCTTCCTTCTTCTCTTCCTTTCTTTCATCCTTCTCTCTCCATCCTTCCTTCAGGTCGAAGCTGCAGAAGAAAACTTCCTCCTTCTCTCTTCTCCCTCCTGACGGCTGGTCACTCAGAGGGGTAAGAACAAATCTGATTCACATTATTCACTGCATTCAAATCAAACAAATACAGTCATAAAGCCATGCAGGTCCCAGTGGTTATGCGGTGATGTGATGCTGTGCCAAGAAAGGACCTCATGCCCCCTCACATCTATGTAGACACAGTTTTTCCATCTGTATAATAGACAGCGTTTCCTTGAGCCGTTGTGCAAAGCAGGGTGGGGTGCTAGACTTCCAGGGCAGGAGAATAAGTTTCTTAGTAACCACCATTCCTAACTGCAAAGCAATGTGCTAGTGATGCTTCAGCAGGTCAACACTGTTACATTCTTATGACAGGTTTATTAAGACATAATACACAACAAAGTAAATAATACAGGATGAGAGAAAGTGAGAGGGCTGTAATTCAGTGCTATAACTATTCAGTTGGATTCATCCTCTGTGAACTATAAATGTAAGCTGACACAGCTCTTAACAATCCATCATGTAGTCGTTGTTGGTCTGGACCAAAGTGGACCGATGCTGACTGACATTGCTGTCCTTAAAGCTACACGGCTAACGAAATGTGTCCTCCTGTAAATTAGTTGGATCAAATTACAGGAACAAAACAAGTAAAAGTGGATTTGTAATTAGTATACATACCTACAATAAATTGACGCAGAGACAAATCCTCACTAGGACTCCTCTGTAAATGCAGTCAAAGATTTTCTATAAGATAATGCATCACAATCTCCACCAATGATATGAAACAGTATACACAAGTGGATTTGGTCTCCTTGAATTGTAAATGTTGTGTAGATGGATGTAAGCAGTTTGTATCATACCACCTAAATAATCTGTTGGTTTAGAGGTCAGAGTCTGCCGATAAATATACCCCAGATGTGAGTCAGAGCTGTGATGGCCGAGTGGTTAAGGCGTTGGACTTGAAATCCAATGGGGTATCCCCGCGCAGGTTCAAACCCTGCTCACAGCGATGGAAGCTAAAATCTTTCAGCAGATTTTATGTGTCTGACCACAAATGTCTTTCATGCTGTTACAACAATCCAAAATGAAGAAACGCAGTAAGACTTACTCTGTTTTGAGGAGGGTCAACCCATGTTACATAGATACAGCAAGTGACTCTTCAGGGAGGTCGTCTCTTTTCTTGACTGTCTCTGATGCAGCTAAGATATCTGTGTTACCAGATTTTCTGTTTCTGGTCTCGACCAAAGTAAATTTTCTCCTGATTTGTCTGGAAAACGCCTTAGTCTGAGAACGTTTAGAAGATATGTAGAGCATAAAAATTCCAGCCTATGGCTGTAATAATAATACCTACTAAATAAAACATGTTGGCTTAGAGGTTAAGGTGCGGTGATCAGCAGATACGAGATCTGTGCAACAGCTGTCCACCAATGATATGAAACAGTATACACAAGTGGACTTGGTCTCCTTGAATTGTAAATGTTGTGTAGATGGATGTAAGCAGATTGTATCATACCAACTAAATAATCTGTTGGTTTAGAGGTCAGAGTCTGCCGATAAAAATACCCCACATGTGAGTCAGAGCTGTGATGGCCGAGTGGTTAAGGCGTTGGACTTGAAATCCAATGGGGTTTCCCCGCGCAGGTTCAAACCCTGCTCACAGCGACTGAAGCTTAAATGCTTCAGGAGGGTTTATGTTTGACACAATAACTGTCTTCTCTGCTGCCCAGGAGTTTTCTCATGTGCTGCTCTAAAGAATCAGCACTCTGTAGGAGAGGCTGTACACAAACACAGCAGTGCTTTGAGCTAAATGCTAACATCAGCATGCTATAAGTAAATGGACTGCACTTAGCGCCTTTTTAGTCTTCTGACCACTCAAGGTGCTTTTACACTACACATTACATTCACACACTAACAGCATTGACTGCTATGCAACTGCTCATTAGTTTGGGAGCTAATAATTTATGCACATTGGTGCAGCCTTCAAGAACATTTTGGGGTTCAGTATCTTGTCAAGGACACTTCAACTTGCAGACTGAAGTAGTCAGGGATTGAACCATCGATCATCTTAATGGACAATCTACTCTACCTCCTGAGCCACAACCGCCCCATAAAGCTGAAGCTGATGGGGCAGCAATAGTTTTGCAGGTCTTTGGTTATAAACTAAAGTATAAGACAATGACAAATTAAACCAATGACATGATGAACATGAACACTCACCAATGTTATTGAGGTACTTGTGCTTTAATTGAATCGTTTCTTCTTCTGCCAACTTCTACTTTTACTCCACCAGAGGAACAAACACCGCTCATCCGGTGCAAATCTGTGCAAATCAAATCTGTGCAAAGATTTCTGCATTGTACTCATCAACTACAAATGCAGAGGGAAATATTGTGCTGTTTTCTCTACCACTTTTATCTGACAGTTTTAATCACTAGTTACTTAAAAACTTATGACAAGAAGCTTAAAAAAGCAACAGTATAAATTACAGCTGAAATAATTATTTGATTAAATTGGCATTTTTCATGCAAAAAATTTAAAGATGATTGAAGAAGAAGATTGTTGCTTTTACTTTTTAATTATTTAAAGTTATATTAGATAGTTTGAGAAGTATTTGGAGTATTATAAAGGTGCCATCAGTGTTGCAACACTTGAGATCATTCTTGGTCTCAAGAACGGCCTCGCAACCACTTTTTGAAGATCTCTGTCTCAGAATCGACAGCATTTTACTCAGTCTCATCTTGGTATCAGGCAAAGAGGACTCAGAATTTTATTTCAAGACCAGTCAAGACCACAAGTGCAGGGATATCACAACACACAGAAATCTGTAAATCCTGCACACAAAAACATTAGCTACATATTTGCTACCTAAGTAGGCTATGTACTGTCTGGTCTCCTTGGACTGTGTGTCATCAGCATTTGATCAGCAGATGAATCTGCAATGAAAATAATCATAATAGCATGAAATGAGCTCCAACTACAACAGAAAAATCCTGCTTTTAGATAACGGCGGAAATCATAATAATATAAACATATAATATATAATAATATAACAGTCAGTACTCTCATTTTGAATGCTTTGAGCACATTTTCCTGATTATATTTGAACTTAAATACATTTTTTAATTACTTTTACAGTGTGGTATTAGAACTTTAACTGTAGTAGAAGATGTGACTACTTCTTAAACCACTGATGAAGCGTGAAATCGTTACATTTTGTGTTGTTGGATTTATTTTTCTTTGCGTGATTTTTGTTAAGAGTTTGAGTAAATGTCCTTTGTGTCTCTGCCGCTGGTGTCTCTGTGTCTCCTGTAGCTCCTAATTATAGACAGCCTGTTTCCCCCGACGGCCGTCACTTCCTGTTTGTCCAATGGGAACTGAGTGGACACACACATACACACACACACACACATTGTGAGGTGTTCCTGTTCCTGAGGGTCTGTAGATCCACTCAGTGAGGCAGTGAAGCTGATGAGGAGAGAAGGGAGCTGCTGAAGAGGTTTAGACTGGGTCTGAGGAGGTGCAGAAGGAGGAGAAGAAGGGTACACAGAAGAGGGTAGAAAACAGGAGGTGAGAGAAGAGAGAAGGTGGAGGAGAAGAGGCAAACTGGAGGAGGGAGAGAAGAAGAGGAGTTAAGCAGGAGCACGGAGAGAATAGCAATGTGACTGTGAAGGAGGTGATTGAAAAGAGGAGAAGTGTTCACAGACTTCTGTGACTCTGGGAGGAAGAACAGGAGAAGAAGAAGAGGAAGAGGAGCAGCAGATGACTGCAGAGAGAGTTAATAAACACTTGAACTGTGTTTGAGGAGCAGATCTGATCTTTGATGATGGGCTGCTGTCTGTTTGTTTATTATCGGGTGAGTCTCAAAATGCATTTTTAACAATAATAATAATAAATAATTCTGTGAGTTTATCAAACGATTATAGGTCAATCACAAAGATGTGACACCGCAGAACTGCTGTCTTCTTATTGTACAACGCGTTTTGTCACTTCATGTTTGATTTGCATGAAGTATCTTCAAATGTTTCACACATTTGTCATCGAAGTCACGCTCAGATCAAACTGTTTCAGGTGCTTTACACTGTTACATGCAATTCCTGCATCCATGAGTTCCTGTAGATGTGTTCACACTTTCATTGACACCTGTAGAGAGTGATGTAGTAAGTGTGATGTTCTGATGATCATGTTTAGCACAGCTACAAGAGCAAATGGGATATTATCTAACATTGTGCAAACTACTTTCTTATATTCATTGCAACAAACAAATGAAAAATACGAAAAAACATGAAACCATTCAAGCCTTCATTTCAGCGTTAAGAGATTTATTCACACTATAAGTGCAGGAATAATTTACCAGACTGAATCTTCATATCATAATACAGTGTGCTGCTGTTGAAGCTGTCACAATGTCAGATTTTCTCTACATGATTGTCGTGGCCAAAAGAGTTTTACAGATTTTTAAAAATGTTTTAAATTGTTATGATCAAAAACTTTCAATACAACTATAACATTAAAATTAGAATGTAAAAACACACATAAATATAAAACAAGTAAGATTTACATATTTAATTACAGTACAGGTGACTATTGTCATTTTACAGAAAGTTGCATGTAATTTAAGGAAGCAGGAAAATACTGTATAAATAATATAGTGATATTTGTTGTACAAGAATAAGAAATAAGTTTAATTTGTCATTAATGTCATAATAGTTAAAAATTAAAATGAATTGTTGTTAATTAGTTTTATATATAATTTTAAAGTAAACTACTAAGAAAGAAAAAATGTTAGTATTTACATAAACATTTATGTAATTGGTGACATATTTATTTTATTGATCATTATTGTCATTTTACAGAAATGTGCATGTACTGTAAGTTAAAAAAGCAGAAAAATACCATATAAATAATATAGTGAATTTTCTATACCAAAAAGAGAAATAACTTAAAAATAACAGTTTGGTTGTTGGTATGTAAGCGATATATATATCGCTGTGATATTTAAAATACAGTCGACTTGTAGCCGTGATGTTTAGAGGATAACCATATATGGACTAGAGCATCAGAGTCCTCCTCCTCTTTGGTTTCCATGGCGACAGTGCATTAAAGGTAAAGTCTGCCAGGTTATATAATGTCCGGCCGACAACAAAGTCTCAACACAATACTGAACAAACAGCAGACTTCCTTCTATTGTTACACTCTGCTACACTGATCCCAACATCCTCTTCTCCTCCTCCTCCACCTCCTTCTCCCCTTCTTTTCTTGACTCTCCTCTCCCCTCTCCTCCATCTGTCCTTCTCTCATGATTGTTCCTCTCCTCTTTCTTTTCTCCCCCACCTACTCTCTTCTTCTTCATTTCCATTTCCTCTTCTTCTTTCCTTCCTACATCTCTTTGAACATCTAGTTGCTCCTTTCCTCTCCTCACTCCTTTCCGCCTTTCCTACCTTCCTTCCTCCTCTACTCCTCTTGCCCTTTTCCCTCTCCTCCTCCGGTTAAAGGTCAAGGTCGTCTCCTCTCGTTTTGTTATGCTTCTTCCCTCTCATTTTAATCTCTTCATCTCCTCTCCTGGTTCCTTTCTCTTCATGTCCATTTTTTCTCTCCTCTCCTCTCCTCTGCTCTCCTCTCCTCTCCTCTCCTCTCCTCTCCTCTCCTCCTCCTCCTCGCACACATACAGCTGTTTGCTCTCGGTGACCCGGTTCATCAGGTGTTTGTGTGATCTCTTCCTGTTTTCGTCGTCATGGCAGTTTGGCTGTATCTCACGTACAACTGCACCTGCACAACTTCCTACCAGACGACTGGTGGTTGCTATAGTTACCACAGAGATTACCTGGCCTTCACAGATTGTGATTTGATTTTTTGAACAGTGAATTTTTATACAGCTCACCTGTTCAAATTATATTAAGGCCTACAATTATGCAGAATTAACAGTGCAGCCACTTTGATTGACAGGTGGGTGCCATTACAGGTAGCTTGTTTGAGAACCCCGGCTTCATTCATCCCGCCTCTGGTCCACCTATAATCCACGTCTTTACTGACATAATCTTTACTGACATAATCTTTGCTGTGTTTTGCAGAAGAAGAGGAAGCAGACAAGCAGGGATGCTGACTCTCTCAGTCTCTGCAGTCTGGACATCAATGTAAGTTCAACTCCTACAAATTAATGTCTCTATTGTCTGCTGCATCTCTGCTCTTGTCTCATAAAGTCATGAAATGTGTCAGAAGAGCTTCAGCATTGACTTTCACTTTGACGAGGCTAAATACTTCCTGACTGTGTTAAATACAGCAGCTGTACGCATGTATTAGTCTACTTTACTGTCCATCAAGAAACTCTGATGTTTCAGTAATCACAGAGAGTTGAGGCGGAGCAGCCAGAGGTCATCAGAAAGAGAAAACATGTTTTACATAAAATATGATCCAGTTTCACCAAAATCAGTGAAACAGTTGGTGGCGTGTGACTTAGTGCCATAAAGCGTTATGTACGTCTCGTGGGTGATCGAGCATAAAGCTACAGACAGACGTACGAATGACAGACACCATTCACCTGATTACAAGTCAGTGTTTCATCATCAACATTTAAAATCTGTTATTTTATGGTGGAAAAGTTAAAAAATGTTTCTTTAACAGCAGCTCTTTTCTCCTTTATCATCGTTTGATTGTGACTTAAAGGCATCCTGTGAATCTTTACCTGTAAACAAACAAAAGTTGTATTTACATTCAGTGCTGAAAGCATTTCCTTCCTCAAAAAACATCTGCAATTGTTACTGAAAAGTTTCAATTCTGCATTGTTTACATCCATGTGTATGAGATCATAGACATATATAATACATAGACGCCGCATTGAGCGCTGAATCGTACGTCGACGTCGACGCCATATTGGAAATGGCAGGTCTGCCCCTAAACTAATACAAGGAAATGGACTGAACTTCATAAAGCGCCTTTCTACAAAGTTCTTTAAGTTAAGTCTTATACACCCATTCACACACACACTAATATATCTGGGAAACAAACAGGTACCAAAAACAACGTATGTAACTTTTAAAATGATGATTATAAATGTTTACTCCTTATGTGTGTGTGTGTATGTATATATGTATATGTGTATATATATATAAAAATATATATATATAAAAAAATATATATATATGTATATGTATTATTCAGAAAACCCTCATGTCACATCTACATTTCAGGATCTGGTTATTATAGACACAGATTAAATGTTAAATATAAATATTTCAATATTTGTCATCACAGTAACAGTGTTACACACATTAGTAGCTGTAAACACTCAGCATTAGAAAAACACATACGTTGGTTTGGTGCTTACATAAGGAGTAAACATTTATAATCATCACTTTAAAAGTTACATACGTTGTTTTTTGGTGCCTGTTTAGTTTCCCAGATATATTAGTGTGTGTGTGAATGGGTGTATAAGAGACATTAACTTAAAGAACTTTGTAGAAAGGCGCTTTATGAAGTTCAGTCCATTTCCTTGTATTAGTTTACGGGCAGACCTGCCATTTCCAATATGGCGTCGACGTCGACGTACGATTCAGCGCTCAATGCGGCGTCTATGTATATGTGTCTATGTATGAGATGGCAGTCTTCTTCTTCGCTGCTTTTGTTGGTGTATTTTGATGTTTGTTGGTGTTTTACTGCCACCTAGAGATGAGTGTGAACATATTCCTGAAGCAGAGTAATGTAATTTAAGTCCTCTTTACATTCAAGTAAACTGTTGGTCTTTTTGTGTTCCTTTTCCAAGATATATACAAAAGAAGTATATTTAAACACACACACATGAAAATAGTATTTTTTTTCACTATACCTCTACTTTAAATGAATTTTTCATCTGCCTGGCACAAGAAGCTGGATTTTTTCCAATTAAATAGGACAAAAAACAGCACTGTAAATATTTGTACACGAGGCAGTGACTGTACTTCACCATCTTCAGCCCTGACTGTAGGTATTGTTGTATAGTCGGACCCTCAGGGGCCCTCAGTCCTCGTGTTGGACCCCTCCTCATGTACTTATCTGTATTTTTAGCCCTCTGCCAGCAGCCCGTTCCTTCCCGGGCGTTTCCCCTCTCTGCTCCATCTAACACAGGATGTCCACCCTGTTCAATACACCCTAGTGTTTATGTGACAAACAGACCCAAACACACCATCCGTCTTATTTTGTTAGAGATAGTGAACCTAGAGTAAATTACTTTCTATTGTTTCTCTACTGTAAATCCTTGCAGCAGCTCAGTGAGTCACACGTGGAGAGGATTTTATAGTGTTACAGTAACTGTTTACCTGTACCTATTGGTTCCCTTTCATTTTCCATCAGAGACCTCTTTCTATCGCTGAGTAAACTGACGACATATTTGGATATTGGATTTGGATATTTCATATTCTATTCAGTGCATAACAATAACAGAAAAGAACAAATGATGAACCAGACAGTTAACAGTGAATGAAGTAACTGGAGGAAGTTTGTGTAAAATAAGTCATTTGGAGTATTTGCTGATCAGAGATGAGTTTTGCTGATATTATTATAAATTTTTAATCTGTTGTCTGTGTGACAACACGGTTTAATTTTCAAAAGAATTAAAAGGGTTTGGGCTTTATTTATTCTATGATCTAAGATCACCTCCTCATACAGTACATACACTTTAAATCAACGACAGACCTGTTAGAGAGTCTGGAAAGATGCATCAGCACATTCATGAGGCTCGCTACAAAAACCCTGAAAAGTGAGTAAACATTTCTACAGTCAGCATGCCATTCATCATAAAATAAAACACTTAAAAGGGTTGTGCTGTCATTTAGAGCTGCATCGCATTTACTGTGAGGTTTTTGATTGACTGATTAATTATAGATGTTTTCATGGGTTAATTAATACTTACTGAGCCCCTCAAGGTCGATTATGGGTCGATGGTGGTACATCTTTTCACATGAACTCTTTCATAATAAAAGCCTGCTATTTTCTTTTCTTTGATAGTTTAAAGTGATTTTGTAATTTAACAAAGCTCATTTCAAACCCTTTAATCCACTCACAAGGTTTTCTTTTTTAATTATGAAGGCTTTTTAGGCTCACAATGAAGTACTTTAATTTATCTAACAATTACAGTTTATACATAACTATGAGATACTAACATTTCTTGACTTTTGTAAGTTATAATTATGACACAAAAACTGCGCAAACTGCAATCAGAGTGATAAATGTCAGATTTTATAATCCGTTGTTGAGGTTTTTGAGGTTTAAGGCACAATCAAGCTGAAGTCTGCTTCACTGTGATGTTTATTTTCACCTGCATCTCTCTCTCTGTAATTGTTGTTTTTCTTTCTCCATCCATCATATCATATTTCTTTCCCTTTTCTTTAACATTTGTGGAATAAATTAAAACACTGTTTCCAAAAAAGCTACATGCTGTGTAAAATGTAAATAGAAACAAAATGTGATAAAGACAAAGACATCTTAATAACTGTTGAAACTGAGAAATGTTATTGTTTTTGGAAAACTATATGCCTATATTTAAAATTTGATGGCAGCAACACATTTCACAAAGGTTGTACAGGGTCATGTTTACTGCTCTGTTCATCACCTCTTCTTTTAACAACACTCTGTGAATGTCTGAGGAGACTTTACTGTGTGAAAGTGAAATGATTTTCCATTCTTGAGGATTTCAGCTGCTGATTTTTCAGCTTGCTTATCATCACATTTTGTTTCTGCTTATAAATTCACATAGTGACAGTGGCAAACCTTTTTCGAAAACTGGGTTGTGTCAGGACAGAATGCCTCTGATGGATGTCAGTTTCTGTTTTAGTGCAGACATGAATTTGTATTTCAAGGTCGGCTTGTGAAATGACTCTAATCCTAATCTACCTGTGTGTGTGTGTGTTGATTAAAAATAGTCATTGTGTGTGTGTGTGTGTGTGTCTTTTTTAATAATCGTAACATGTGCCTTGAGTTTAGCAGTTTAAAGGAAAATTCTCATAATCGTCTCCATTCTGACTATCATAGTAACCTTTCACTCACTGCACTGAACTCTACTGGAATCTACTTCTGTGGTAGCCCACCAGCTAACCAAACTAGCTGCCTGTTCATCAGAAGTACTAACAAAGATTTATTACTTAAATTTTATATTTTGTTTTATTCCTATGGCAAAGTATTTATGAGTATCTTGTTACTCATTTGGTCATATTTAACAATAAATACCCGTCATCCTGTCTCATACATTCTGTTGAATGTAAAGACGTCTCTTTTTAACGTACATGTGATGCGATGCGTCACAGTACAGGCAGAATTAGGCGGGTTTGTCTGCGTCAGACACAACTTTCTATTGGTCACTCTTGTTCGTCTCTGGGTGTCCATGACCCAACGCGCCTATTTACGGACAATGGAGCTGAGTCAGAAGGGCAGTTTTTGTTGCCCGATTATGATGTCTGCTTCATGTCATGTCAGAGGTCAGTGGTGACACTCTGACTCTGATACGAGTCACAGGAAACCATGGAGACGTTTCTAAAAATGACACAATGATCAGTGTTGTTCTGATACCTCCAAACTTACAGCTGATTCAGGGTGTGTGTGTGTGTGTGTGTGTGTGTGTGTGTGTGTGTGGACATTAAGTAACATTCATTTCCTGGAGTAATACCCTAACATCATCATTGTTTAATCTGCCAAGTCTGTTTCTTGATTAATTGATTCATTGTTTTGCACGGCCCATCTTTGTTTATCTCTAATGTATTACATTATAAAGGAGTGTAATCCCACTGTTGTAAATATGGACAGCTGTACATGTGTATTTGTTATGATTATATTACTTATGATCAAAAATTAACGAGTGGGCAACTTTGCTAACAGCCAAACATCAAGCAAGGTCAACAACACAATATTACTTTCTAGTCCAACAACAAGAAGTCCAGCTTGGCGTCTGTCTTTCAGCCTTTTATTTCACTAAGCTCTCACCAATGACTAAAAGTCAGTTCCAGATTTACTCTTGTCCAGCGGCTTTTTGCTCACTCTCTCATTTTGTCTTCTTGGCTTCCTCCATCAATGTCTGCTTAATTTTCTGTCAGTATGTCCATAGAGGCTGCTGAGCCCAGTTACATTGCCTGCTTGCCCAGCTCCTGTTCTGGCATGACACTGCCTCAGCTTCCCATCAGCATTCCCCCTCACTATGGGCCTGAAAACGTCCTCTTCTTCCCGTTGGTCCAAAACACCTGTGGTACAAACACTCCCCTGGTGCTCTAAGCTCACAGTCTGGGCATCCCGGCTAACAAACTGAGCTAACATTAACTAACAGCAGCTACAGTTGGCAGCAGTTTACTTTACTGTCCATCAGGAAACTCTGTAAATCACAAATCTGTGTAGCAGAGGACCGGAGGACATCAGAGAAAAAAAACAGATGTCAGCCGTTTCACCAAAATCAGTGTAATAGTTGGTCGTGTGTGACTTAGTGCGTTAAGAGTTACGTACTTCTCATGGGCAATCGTACCTGGAGCCCAAAGTTACAAAGTTACAACAGACGAATGACAGAGACACCATTCACCTGTTTACAAATCAGTGTAGCATCGACATGATTTAAAATCTGTTATTTTATGGTAATTAAAAAATGTTGATTTAAACTATCAAACATGATGTTTGTTGAAATTGTGCATTTGTTAGGGACTATTTTCAGTAGTGGATTAATACACATTAGGCACTCCAGGTCAGTGTACATGAGTTTTGGTTGACATAAACTACAGTGATGTGTTTTTTATAGTTTTAAACAACAATGAGGCTCTGTGGCACAGAGGAAGAAGATATATAAGGCTTTGGACAGAGACAATACTTGTTAGGAGGACCAGGTCATTGTCTATTTTGATATTTTCATGGGATTTAACGACAATACTTTCTTACTAATGAAATAAAAAAGGGACAGACTTTAATAAAAAAGAAACAGAGAGTACAGAAAAAAGGAGGAAGGAAGGAAAGGGAGTAAGTGGGTGAGCCAGGCAGTAAGTAAATGAGTCAGAGAGAGAGAGAGAGAGAGAGAGAGAGAGAGAGAGAGGGAGGGAGGGTTAGCCAGCATTGAGTTGTCAAACAAGAGTCCGGAGGGAGACGAGTGAACACCCATCACTGAGAGTGGGAAAGATTTTAAAACTCTTTAATAAGAGATCCAAAGCACCAGACCAAACATTTACTTCTAACCTAGACCAGGCTATTTCTGGCAGCACCAGACTACCAGAGCTTGGTTGTTAGGAAACTCTTACTGGACTCTCTACCGATACCAGACTTACCAGAGGCACTCTTCAGAGTTTATTTATTTGCCAGCACCAAATTCTTTCTGGACACCAGTTTGAACATATTTCTGGATACTCTCTTGGTACTGGACAAGGTCCAGATCCTGTGCTGGGTTTTGTGGTGAGCAGTATGGTGATGGGGCAGAGCCCCCTCTGCCTACTGGTACACCAGTTTAAGTCTGGATGCTCTGTGGACTTCGGCAAAGGGAACAACAACATGGGGAAACAGGTGGAGGTAAGATGGAGGAAATATTTTCCCCTCAGTAAATCTAAACATGATCATTATTTAGTTGAACTGTTGTTGTAGTTTTATCAGCTGATTCTTAATGCTGAACTTTCTTCATAGATGCAGAGATTTACAGATATATAATCCAATCTGATTTAATGTGATCTAATCTGACTTGATCTGTCTAACTGAACTTAATCTGATCTGGTGTAAACCAGTCTAGTGTAATGATTAAACCTAGTTTAATCTAAAGGTCTTCAAGACTAGTCCAGTTCCTGTACTGTGTAGTGGAGCTGTTGTTCGCCTGAATATTCTGGGGTGTCTTGACACCAAAAGGCAGAAACCAATGCTTTCTGCGTTTTTTACTTCCATAGTGTTATTTTAGGGTCTTGTGCAGTAAGAGGTCTTGGATATCTTTCTTCTAGTAGGTGATAGTAGTAGTAATAGTAGGTGATACATTGGAGGCCACAAATCAGAGTACCTCTGTTAGTAGCTGACATATTTGTCACTTAAAACCCCAAAACAGTGGAGGTGAATGGGAATTAGTTGTGGTGCTGAAGCAGTGCAAATATTTAAAGTTTTTTTAGTTTGTTGTATTAGTTTTGAGTGCTCTGTATTCCTCATGCCACTAATAATCACTTCTAAAGACTATATGTGGTGTTAAGTGAGTTCTTTCATAAGTTTTTTTAAACAGGTCACTTGACTGTTTTGTGACCTCTGTGGTGGTTGTAAAAACAGATTCTGCTTGAGGCTTCACAACAGTCAGGACAGCCTGCTAACACTGCTGCTTGACCCCGGGGATTGTTTTCCCCAACTTGAACAAAAAGACAGTGAAGTGGGAAATACTAAGATATGTGAGAATGTCTGAGGAAACATCTTGTTTGTCATGATGTAAAGTCAGCACCGATTTTAATGTCCTTTAAGCTCTGTTCTTCACTTGTCCATCCATCAGTTGTACACTGTTGTCTGTTCAGGTGTCACTTTGGCCCTTAATGCCTCTTCTTGTACTCTGAATTGCCGTCCACATCTCATATCTGATGTTGTGTTCATTGACAGATGGTTTGAAAAACAACTAAACCAATCAGATCTTTCTAGGTTAGGAATGGGGGTCTGTGCTCTCTGATTCCTCGTCTTGTTACTGATGCTTTTTCTTCAATACACTCTACCCACAATCATGAAAAATATATTATTCATGGCCGAACCCAGTTATGGCAGACACATTAAAGTGTATAATGTTTTACATCTCAAATAAATAACTTTAAGAGTTGGCACCTTGACCATTCAAATCATCAGTGTTTAGGGAGCAGTCCTACATGACACATTTTATTTATTTGACTGTGTGGCAGTTTTTGTCACACATAAACAAAAGTTTTAAAGGTGCAACATGAGGGATGTAACAGAAGTTGTTCTGGGGCCTCTGGGGTCTTGGCTTGAGAGTCAGTAAACCTGCTGTACTTAGATAACCAGTCTGTTGTTGACCAACTGCGCTGAATTGATCCGTGTCAGATCGAATCAGATGAATCGCCATCACAGCGAGAAAAACGATTACAACATGTCCAATGGAAACTTCTCAGCTGTTAAGCAAATAAACTGATTATTTATTATCCTCACTGAACCCCAAAACAACATTTATATCTTTAATAAATACAACAGTATTATTTATTATTATTGTATTTACCAGTGTTTACCAGTGTTTTCAGTTTTAGAGATTCATCAGACCTTGCCTTGGTCCAGACCTTGAGATGACTGATTCTCTGGAAATGGAGACAACTAAACTTTACTTAACTAAAGTTTTTTGGTTTGTTTAATTCGTTGAAAACTGGAAATTCTGTTGTCAGATTTTCTTGTTGAACTTGCAGAAGTTAAAAAAACAAAAAACGTCTGCTAGAGACTGATTTATTTCTGGTCGACTGGTTCCTGACTGTGAGCGCTGATGGAAACAAAGTTTGATGCTTTCTGAGTTCCAGTAGGTCAGCTGACTGTGGGCTGCAGGGCAGAGCTGAAGATACAGAGCACACACACACATTTATATTGATTTATTGTAAGTGTATCCAGGACAGACAGCCTGGTGGTCACACACACACAGACAGGTCCAGACTGATATCTGTGTTTGTTTGTGTATGTGTGTGAGAGTCAAGCAGAGTGGGAAAGACTCTGAGTCACACTATTGTTCAACCTGAAGTATCTTCACAACACTTTCCCGAAAACTACTAGAACAGTTTACTGTACTCATACAACTGTTTAAAAACAAGGTCTTACCGAAACATTTTGGCATTGACAGAAAATTCATCAAACATGTTTTAATAGTTTGGATTGAGGGTTGTTTAAAAGCAAACACAGACGAATGAGAATGAGAAAGGTACCATATTTCAACATCTATGGGAATAAAAACTTCTGTAAGGATGTTTTAAAATGTTTGTCAGGCATATTTAATACCAAACTCCCCTAAAATGTCAAACGAGTACTTGGAATATATCCAAAGGACATTGACAAAGACTAACCTTCTAGATTTCTTCAAACTATGCAGACTTATTTTGGTATGGATGCACCATCATTGAGGGTGTGGAGAAGAGAGATTTTTCCCTCAATGTCCTTATCAGCACAAAAGAGGCCTGATTCAGGACTTTCCATAAGCTATGGGACTTTGCTTCAAAGATTAATGCCATTACTTTGGCTCAGTGGACCTTTTTGAGGGTTTTTCATTGCTCCGACACCATTATTTCTGTTTTCAGACTACATTTATTGTTCCCAGGTAACATGCTATAGTAAATGTTTTGACAACCAATACTGATATGTGATAATATAATTATGCAATCTAAGACTAAACACTATATAGTTTGTATGATTTTTCCATAACATATGTTCTCTCAAGTTTGTAAAACATGTTGTGGACATCATCACACGTGGATCACAGGTTTTTATGAGAAAATGTGTAAATAGTTTGTCTCTGTTCTCTCCTCCAGGAGCCCAGCACCAAACGCAGTAAACTTGTATCCAGGGTGACGTCTCTGGCCAGCCTGCTGCCTCCCGTCAAGACTGCGCCGCTGAAAAGGATTGGACAAACTCTGCAGGTGAACCACCACTCAAATGTTTCCACCAGCTGTTTGCATTAAGTCAGTTAAGCTGTGAGGTGGTAGTGGGTGCTGGTTCTGATGGTGTTCATGATGTCTCTTTCTCTGCAGCGCTCCATCAGTTTTCGTAATGTGAGTCAGATGGAGAGAGCCGCCCATCCTCCTCTCTCCTCCTCGACAATGAAGACACGTGTTATCTCAGCGACGGTTTCCAACCCTTCCTCCTCCTCATCTGTGACTGCGACACGGGTTTCTACGGCAACAGCCCCAGCTGCCAAGCGCCGTGACAGCAAGCTCTGGAGCGAGACGTTTGACGTCCGACTGGGAGCAACGCAACCTCTGAGCCCAAAAGAGATAAAACGACAAGAGGTGAGAGAGATTTCTGCAGGACTGAAGTTTATTAAGAAAAATACCCATACTCCACTTTTCTGCAATGTGTTTAGGAAACACAAATTAATTTCTAAGACTCTCTCTCTGCAGGCTATATTTGAGTTGGCTCAGGGTGAGCAGGACTTGGTGGAGGATCTGAAGTTGGCTAAGAAGGTAAACAAACAAATACCTTAACTTTTCCTTGACTTTCCTCCTACATTTACTCTACAGTATCTGTATTTAAAGTATGCTCATGTGTGTGTACTGCAGGCCTACCATGATCCAATGCTGAAGCTGTCAATCATGACTGAACAGGAGCTGAACCAGATCTTTGGTACTCTGGACTCACTGATACCTCTGCATGAAGGTAGGTGGCAGCATCTGATGGAGGTGGTCAATCAAAAGAGTCCTGTAGCTCCTTTCAAACTTGCACTCCTTTACTTTAATCTGTCAGCAAACATGTCAGCCTCATGTCTGAATAATCTCAAGTCACTTACATACATAAAAGTCGTCTCAGTACTCGGTCCTCGTAACTTTTCCGTATCTTTCAATACAGCACAGGTCTGAATTAAATGCCTTCAGATGAAAAGGTTTAAGGTTAAAACTCCAGCAGCAACAGGTTATGCACACAAACAGAGATTAAATGTGTGTATTATTGCACCCCCTAAGATCACTGTCATATACTGTAGTTTTATCAATATTTATCTCTTAGGCACAAAGAAGGTAAAAGACATCAGTTTAATAAACAGTTCTTTAATTTTCTGTTGTTGAGGAGATCAGTGTCATATCGGATCAGTCTGCAAAAATGATGTTCCCATACTGCTCTGTGTCCTGACCTCTTTAAATTGTTTAATTTCAAGACTGTCCTCCTGTCCTCAGATCTACTGAGCCACCTCCGAGATGCCAGAAAACCTGACGGGTCCACAGAACATGTGGGACACATTCTGGCTGACTGGGTGAGTTTTTCTTCTAAATATAACACACTGAAATTTCAATCTGCAGAATTCAGATGTCTGTAAGTCTCAAATGTATCCATCAAAGCCTCATCAAGTCTCTGTTTCTGTGTCCCTGCAGCTGCCCTGTCTCTCTTCCTACACTCCATACTGCAGTAACCAGGTGAAGGCCAAGGCCTTGTTGGACCAGAAGAAGCAGGATCGACGGGTCCAGGACTTCCTGCAGCGCTGTCGTCAGTCACCTTTTAGCAGAAAGTTGGACCTGTGGAACTTTCTGGACATCCCCCGCAGCCGACTGGTGAAATACCCACTGTTGCTCAGGGAGATCCTGAAGCACACGCCCAATGACCATCCGGACCGGCAGCACCTGGATGAGGCGGTGAGGATAACCAACGTTAGGATACTGTACACCTTTGTCTTACTGATCTGGTTCACCCAGGCTGTTTGGGATGGGCTTAACTTGTTAACCCTCTTGGGTCCCATTGATCACTTGTATTGTGGGACCCCAGAGAAAACAGATAGAAACAGTTGATATAAAATGGGTCCAGATGGGGTTACATTTTGTCTATTTGCTCTACAGATGCTCATGGTTCAGAGTGTGGTGGCAGACATCAACAGGCGGACGGGGGAGTCTGAGTGTCAGTACTACAAGGACCGTCTGTTGTACTCGGAGGACGGGCAGAGGGACGAACTCATTGACCGGTCCAAAACTCTCAGCTGCCATGGAGAACTGAAGAACAACAGAGGACTCGTCAGTAGATTTCTACAGTTTTATACCCACAATCCTTTTCATCCATACATTTTATACTCTCTCTGTTATACTACACCAAGTGAGGAAAAAAAACTCTCTCTCTGTCTCTTTTTGCAGAAGCTCCACGTGTTTCTCTTCCAGGACGTCCTGGTTATCACCAGGTCCATCTCTCTCAATGACCAGCCAGTCAGTTATCAGCTCTGCCGCCAGCCAATCCCCATCCGGCAGCTGGACTTGGAGGACCTATTAGACGGAGAGATGAGAGTGGGCGGGTCCATCAGAGGAGCCTTCAGTAACAACGAGCGGAGTCAGTAGATCTCAAATACTACAGATACTACAAATGCATGCATGCACTTGTTGTTTTCTTTTGTTCACTGTGTCCCACTTACACAGGCACACAGTATGTACTAAAAGTACGTTATTGTACTTTGAAACAAAGATTTGTTTGATGTCAATAAGAAACAGTGTCTCCATTACGTAGTTTGTCAACCAGACAACACTGATAAATTAATTTTTATGCTTTATTTCCTAAAATTTCCTACAATTAAGAATCACATTTAAAGGATCCTTGTCAAAAATATCTGTTTATTCTACGTGTTTATGTACAAAAAATACAAATTTAAGATGTCTGACCATACTAACCACTCGTGTCTCTTGTTGCCTCTCTCACAGCAAAGAACTTCTTCCGGGTTTCGCACCGTGCTGGAGGTCAGCTGCAGAGCCACTGCTTCCAGGCCAGTGACGCCTTCAACAAACAGCAATGGATCAACTGCATCAGACAAGCCAAGGAAGCCGCAGCACTGACAGGAGACCAGCCACCAGAGATGGGACAATGTCTGGAGACGGGGCTGGGTGGACAGATAGGGTCGCTTAGTGAAACGGTTTGTCTGACTTTGTGCCGTGATTCAGGGCTTGAGGATGAAAAAGTGATGTGGGGGGAGATGGAAACAGGGCTGTGTTTGGAAGGAGACGGAGGTGTGAGCAGAGAGAAAGATGTCGGCTTGGGTAAAGAGGCGGCTAGGGTGATGGAGACAGGTTTGGGTGTGGACGATGGGATGGGATTAGATGGAGAAACAGGGTTGGACGGTGAGACAAAGCAGACGATTAGTGAGACAGAGACAGGTGTGGAGATGCAGACAGGGCAGGGTGTATGTGGGGAGATGGAGGCAGAACCTGGAGCCATAGATGGAGGAGGAGATAAAGAGACTCTCAGCGGAGGTGATAATGACATTCCCACCTCCCGTATGTCCTCTGCTCAAGAGGAGGAGGAGAGGGAGGTGATGGAGGAGGAGCATACAGGAGCTGAGGAGAGGGAAGAGGTTGGTATGGACACCGGTGAGGTTGACTCACTCCAGTACGAGGAGCTGACCCACAGGTGCTGATGACAGGACCCAGCACAAAAAGGATGATTGTCATCAGACATTAACCATGCTCAGAGATGGTGCCATGCTCCTTTGAGGCACATACCGCAGCAACGTTTTTCACGGTTCCTCAGGCAACTTCCCACACATGGACAGCGCAAATTTACTGATACGGCTCTTAATTTTTATCTGACTAAGTAGCTCAAATTCTGATACAACAAAGAGGACTGTTTGTGATGCTCAGAAGAAAATGTATTTGGTTTTTATTGCCTTTTGAAATAGTATTTTTGGGCCAGTGTCATGACCTGCAGTTCCAACTGTGACCACTATGCCAAAAATTGCCTCACAGCCCAACTCTGGTCCTGTGGCTTTTTTGTCAGGTTACTATGGCTACCGCAGTACCACCACATTACTATGGTAACACCGTTCACCATGCAAGAGTAAAAGTATTTTCCCAGCTTGTTTGATCCCAGCTTATTTCTTCATAACATTAGCATTATATTTTGCACATGACCTGCCTTTAGACAAGCCGGTTTGCTGCCAAACGTCTTAATGAATTCAAAACTGTCAGCTGTTTGTGCTGTTAAAGTGATCCTGTGGAGTAGAGTGACCAGCGCTAGGCTATGAGCAGGTTGTTTGTATCTCGTGCTCAAGGATGTACATTGAGAAAAACAGTGTATTTTAATGATAAACCCTGAATGTAAAAATCAACTTCCACAGGGCGTCCTTTAAAAAGCACTGTTTGTTTTAATTTGTTGTGTGGAGAAGAGACATAATTTATGAACTTCTGCTATTTGCTGGAACAGTCAGATTTTCAGGAAACCTCTGCCACAGTTCTGTAGTAAACAAAGTCAGCAGCTTTCTCAGGTAATACACACAAAGGGTATGAGGTGAAATTTAATAAATCAGCTTTTTGCATTTAACACTACACATTAATGATAATGAATCATTCTTGCAGCTGTAACTGCCACTGAGCACTAATGCAATATTGAAAAATATAAAACTGAGCGTGGTATTCTCACATTGTGAGTATTGGTCACTTACCTAAAGAGATAATGCAGACTCTGGCAAGAACTATGCAAGTTGGAGTCAAAACCACAGCCCTTTCAAAACCAGTCACACCGTAATCATCTCAAATTCTTTCAGATCAAAGATTTCTTTGTTCTCTTGACTTAACTGGAAATCAGTTGTAATGTCTAAAAAACACTGGAAAAAACAAAGCTATGCCCCCAGTTTTAGGAGGAAAAAATGCAATCTGGACTAGAATGTAATTGTTCTATTTGCCTCTGACATTGCAGAAGGTAGAGATAAACCTAAAAAGTCTAGGTTGGCTTGTTCATCATAAATAGACAAGGCTTTAAATAAAAGAGTGGCAGAAGATGTGAGGAAAACGCAGAGGCTGATGAGCCTTTAAAGTGGAGTGAGATGAGATCATGGTGGTGCATTGTGTAGGCCAAACCATGATTTTTCTGTAAAACAGCTTTAATTGTCAGTTGCCTCAAACTAACATGAATCGATATTTGTTTTTGCTTTTTAGTCTCTTTTTGCTCCTTGTTTTGGTTTTATTGCACATTTACTGATGACTGTGATTTAATATCAGTGTTTTCAGCAGCAGGAGGCAGCTGTTTTCAGCTAAACGGGCACTAATAAACTGACTGTAGACCAACTGCTCAGCACCAAACTACAGACAGACAAAGTTAGAGACAAGCTGATAAAGAAAGGGGCATGCCTAAAAGCTAAACCCTTTTTTCAGGAATTGGTGGGAGGCAAAAACAGAACCTAAATGGAGAGTGAATATTGGACACATTGTCATTTACACACTGCTAACATGCTAGTGATATGAAGTGGTAGCTGTTTACTTGTTTGATGTTTCTCTATCTAGTTGCCAAAACCTGATTGAAACAGTGTTTACAATAGTTATCATTTACACAGGAATATTGAAACTGAAAAATGTTGTCAGTGTGTGAAAAATGTTTAAGTTCACCATGTGGTTTGATTTTTCCTTCAAAAGATAATTTTCTAATCCCAGAATAGTTTTTCATGAATAGGAAACATGGTTACCGATCAAGTATTGGCATTTTAGCCTGTAGTGTTGTTCAGTGTTTTATTGTGGCAGTCAGAGAAGTCCTGAAGGAGCCTGTTGTGTATGTACTGTATGTATGTAAAGAATGTATATTAAGTCTATCTGTATATGAATGTAGGAACAAAGCCAAGCGTGAAATATGACTTGTGTCAAGACAATCAGTTTGATGTTATAAATGACAATTTTCAGGATAGTTTTGATGCTGACATTGCTAATGATTATGATTATGATGGATTAAGGCTACCACAGACAGTTTCCTGTTTATAAGACATAGATAATGTCTCAAATAAAACTTGTGCATTGTGTTTGCTGTCCTTATTCTGTTCAGTAAAACTAAAAAGGTGATTTTTAGTTGAGGTATCAACTAATGTGTGGATTGTCACAGCACCAAAGCACCAATAAAATGTGATAAAAGAAGCCTGTCAGTGAATGCTTGGTTACTGGTAGAAAAGAAAATATTGCCATGTTTAAATTAAGCGAAAATAAGTTTTGCACTTGATAGTTACAAACATACAGCCCAAGGATATTAATGTACACTGTGAAAGATTGAGGAACACTGCTGGTTCAACAGAGAGTAACAACAAAGTGAACACCTTCAAGCTTGACACACTACTACTAAATCTACTGGCAGTTTCTCTAAAGAGTGTACATAAAATAAGGAAGTCTCATTCGTGCTATCAAACTCTTCACTGAATAATCTTCATCTGAAATCAGATTATAGGTTATTTAAAACACAATGTTTGGTGAGAAGCAGCCTCACTGCAGGACGTGTGCATGTAATGTAGACTATTGATTGTTACAGCAGCTCACGATACACAACGTGGATTTAAAAAAAGACTCAAATGTAGAAAAACAACAACAACAAACAAATAAAATAATTATAACCATATACACCTTTTAAGTATATGATTTATGGATATACATGGTGTTAATGTTATTATTCAGTGTCATAAAAAATATTTATATTAATACAAAATGTGCCCAAATTAATCAAAATTGCATGATTATGCCACAGATACTAGGTTTCTGTAAAAAAAAAAAACTTAATCTTTAATCTCGTAATTAATTCATTTTTTTATTTATTTAAATGTGTCCCTAATACTCCGTCGTACTATTTTAATGATATTATTTAATAGAATACAATAAATGACAATAATAGGTGCTGCGTCTAATTATTAGTAATATCTGTGAACCCCTTTCCAACAAGAAAAAAAAACAAAAAGATGTGGACAAATGTGAAAAATAATAATATAATAAAACGATATTATGCTTTTATTTAATAACATTGACAATACCTATGTTTCCACATTTGAACTTCCTTAATCGAGATTTACACATTTAGGAAATAACTAGAAATTATTTATTTATTGGTCTTAGTAGTTTTGACTTTCCATTTGTACAATTCCCTACAATCACTAAGGAAGAAACCAGTTTCATTGCCAGTATGAAACTGATAAACTGAGTAACAATGATGATGTCCACAGGGTGACGCTAAAGCCGCATGTAGTGAGCCAGCTGCAGTCAACTCTCCGTGAAGAAGAGCTCCGCTTACCGGAAGCATGGCGGGGGTTGTGTATCGGTTCGAGTCCCTGCGCTGTGGGATCAGGAGGTAGCCGGGGTGTCAGCAGAGGCTCCAGCCGCGAAACAGTGTCGGAGTGACGCCCGAGAAGAGAGGCGGCGTCGGTTTGTTTCGAGGATCCGACGATGGATGACAGCCTCGGAGGTCGGCGGGAAGCAGCCGCTCGTCTGAGGAGTAGACTGCCCGCTGCCGCCGAGCTTGGAGCTAATGTTAGCCCGCAAGATGGCGAGATAATCGAGGCACACACAGCCAGAGAGAGTCAACCTGGTCCGGGCAGACCGAGTGCGGCAGGTGGGAGGATGGAGAGGAGGAACTCGCTCACACCGCAAGGCATCTACCAAAGACATATGCCCATGGCGCCGGACAAGTTTCACATACCGAGGAAAACCAAGGAGCAGAAATGTGAGCTGGTCCCCTTTATCCATGCACATCAGTCATATTATCACATAGAAATAAAAACAAATGTGCAGCATTACGCTTTAATTTACAAAACAACAACAATTAACTCGACGTCTGTGGCGTTTAACGTCCGTTGGTAACGTTAACGGGAGAAGGTCTTTTATCGGACAGCTATGCATCCATTCTCGGACATCTCGGACTTGTTTTTGCCATGTTAGCTTAGCTATAGGGCACACAGTTACACAGATTCACCAACGTGTAAGCCATATATTTAACTGTTTTCTCATATAAAGGAAAATTAATATAACTATTGTAAGTTTTGGACAAACTGTCATCTGTTTGAGGTAACCGCTAACTCCAAATCAGACGACGCTAGTTAGCAGTTAGCCGACTGTGACGTGCTTATAAGTGACTACCTGACGCCTGTTTGAACTTGACAGCTTATTTTATGCTTATTTTTAAAGTCAGGGTCAGAGTTTGCTCTTTGTGTAAACCTTTCACCTTTTGTGTGGACGTTAAGTTAACCAGCGTTACCTAGCTCGGGGTAACCGCCTCCTTGTTTACATCTGTGAGCATGTAGCATCTGTCATCACAACAAACGTGTCACATTTGTTTTGTGTTTATGTTGCTGTTTGCTCAGACATCAGAGTCTGGCTGAGTGAAACTTCCCCAATGAAACTTCAGTTTCTTCGCAGACTCATCCCAGGATGATCACTGCCTGTTTTCTCAGTTCAAGTAGGTTATGGGTTAAACAGTGGCATGATTTAGCTTCACCCATTATGTTTTCCATAAAGGTTTATCCTCACCGGGCTCGCTGGCTGGGGGGGCTGGAACCAATCCCAGCTGACATTAGGTGAGCTCTTACACCTTGGAGTCACCAATTAACCTGCATGTCTTTGGACTGTGGCAGGAAGCCGCAGAGGACCCACAGCGGGTGTTTGAACCAGCAACCTTCTTGCTGTGATGCCAAGCTGCCCCAGATTGTATCAGTTATTGTCATCCCTAAATATATGTAGCAATGCAGGAAAATGTTCAAGTCAGTTCAGGATAGTTTAGACTTAAAGAGAGGTTAGTTTTAGAGTTAGGTTTGGTCTGATGGACTGTTTTAAACTTCAATGTATGTATTCCCTTACTTTAACCCAAACTTTATCCCTAACCCCAAGCTTTACCCCGAGCCAGCTTAACTAACTAGTTATATCTATAACATGACCTAAGTCCATCATGACACAGTTTATGATGACACAGAGAATCTATTGAAAGAGGTGAAACAGGAGTGGGACTGACGACATCAGCATCAGTTCAGTATAGTTTTGATTTAAAGAGAGGTTTGGGTTAGTGTTGGGCTTGGTCTGATGGACTGTTTTGAGCTTCAAGTTGAAAGATTTATGTTAGAAAAATCAGGAGTATACTGGGGTGCAGATGTTTTAACTCTTAAAGGGAGTGTGTGTGATGTTTTCTGTCTTTTGCATATCTCGCCCACTCCCCTTATCTGGCATGTGGGGAGAGATTATTTAAAAATAGTTTAAGGACAAGAGAGACAGGTTAGGGGAAGTGTCATTTTGGACAAGAAACACAATGTTCATTACTGAGCAGAAAACCAAAAAAGGAAATTGTTAGTGGGAAGATGTACAAGACAGCCCATTTTGAGAAAATTGTATAAAAACCAACTGTCAGAGCTCCTCAAGGAGCCTTTTCCTCTGTAAGCCCTTTTGTGTGTTGCACTGTTAAACGCTCCTTCTTGTACAAGAATAATAAATTCAACTTAAACTTTGATGCTTTGAATCCAGTCCTCCTTATTCAAGGGTTCTTCCTTAAAAATTCTCGTAACAGTTTATGTCACCTTACTTTAGCCCACTTAAGTTTTCCAAAATTGCCCTCCATGCAGTCGTTTTCTTCTCAGTTTTACCCTGAGCCAGCTTCACTGAATCCTAACTAGTTATATCTGTGACATAACCTGTTATAAGAATTTTACAAGAGTGACCCTTCAATAAAAAAGACTGGATTCGAGGCATCAAAGTCTAAGTTGAATTTATTATTGTTGTACAAGAAGGAGCGTTTAACAGTGCAACATACAAAAAGGGGTTACAGAGAAAAGGCTCCCCGAAGAGCCGTGACAGTTGGCACTCTCTAATGGGCTGTCTAGGACACCTCCCCATTGATACAGGTAACGTCATAACGTCTTTTTTAAGTTCTCTGATCAGTAATCAACAGGATGTTCCTTTGTCCAAATAATACCTCCCTAACCTGTCTCCAGCCCTTGTACTATTGTAAATTGCCTCAACTTAATTCATAGCTGAACTTAATCTCTCCCTGCCAGCCTCAGCAAAACAAAGAGAAAAAGAGGAATTCACACGAAACATGCAAAAAACAGGACACACACATTGTATGAATTAAAAACATCTGGACCCCAGTATAATCCTAATTTTTATAACATAACCTACCCTCCAACCACAGGGGTCAACCTACATGACACAGTATCTGACAGAGAGAAAAAGTCAACATCAGTTTACGATTCACGGTTGGTGCTACTCAGCGTGTGAAGCCATACTGATGTCTCCATCTTGTTTTAGGTGGCAACACATGAACAGAAAACCTGCAGGCCCTGATATTCAGACACGTATGGTTATTATTATTATTATTGATCGTCTATCTAGGCAAATGAGTTTGTGTGTAAACAGGTGAGAATGTTAATGCGGCAGATAACCGCATGTGGCAGATGATGAGATTTGCATTAGGTGGTTCCCCAGAGAATAGCAGCCAAGAAGAAGAGAGGCTGTTGACTAGTGTTATTCTGTGTAAGGTATTCTACCACATTTTGAAGGAAATTTCGCTTCCTGCCAGATGATTGCAGGAAAATATCAACATGTGTGTATGGTAATTATGAAGCCGGTTAGGTCAGCGGAGCACAAAGACTGGAAACAAGGGGAACAGCTAGCCTGTGCACCTATCACAAACCTCAAACAGATATATCTTATTTGTTTAATACAACCTTCGGTTTGCTGGACTGTGTGCTTCAGCTTATGACACTCCTAATTTCATGTTTTCTTTACTTTCCTACAACAACTTTGCACACAAGTATCCTGGTCTGGAGTGACATCCTGCTTTTGATTACATCTGTGATATTATGTAGGCATAATGACTTTTAATCTCCATATTTACATGATGTGGCAGTGCAGGTGTGTGTTTGTCTTCATCTCTGCTACCTGAAGTTATCTTCTCCATTTATTATTGTCTGCATTAGCTATGTCACAGTTTTATTCTGGCATGTAGATCAACATCACATCATCATGTATTTGTTACTGGCCATACAGCTATATTTTTTTATTTTCTACTTTACAAACAACAAACTGTGTTAGTTGTTGTTCCAGTAGTTGTAAAAAGCCCTCAGTGCTATGTCAGTGGCACACCAATATTTTGTGAGCTCTTTTTAAATTTTTTTATAATAATAATAATGTTTTGTCAATTTTCTGTCTTGGGTCAGTGTGTTGTTTGGTACTCCAGCTGAGCCCTCCGCTCCACACGGAGGGGGGCTGCGACTGCAGGTTTCGTCTCCTGAGTATTTGGCACCAAAAAGGCTGTGGTGGTCCTATTATAATTGGGGCGGGCTAACATTTTCCCCAGATACCTAAACCTTCTTCTTCTTTGAATGTTGGGCGAGGCTCGTTTGAAAGGGGCTAATTGCTGCATAAAGAGTCTGCAGTATGGGGACATTTATTCCTGATATTTACTACTGATTTTAAACTCTACACCAACTGGCTGTCAAGTGAAGTCAATGCAGAAGTGCCAAAAACTGCAGTTTCTCAAACGTCCACTTGTGTCTGGCTCCAGAAGTGACTCAGTCTCCATAAGCCCCCATGTTAAAATGTCCAACTTCACAGCAGAAATAAAAATGTTTACAGCCTGGTACAAAAAACTGTTTTGGTCTCTATAGCTAATTTCCCTCTTCATGCCAACTCTACTGAGGGTGACTTTTTATATAACTCACCTGTTCAAATTATATTAAGGCTTATAATTATTCAGAATTAACAGCGTAGGTGCTTTGACTGACAGGTAGGTGCCATTGCAGGTGGCTTGTGAGTTCTACATAAGCTGAGAGTTCAGTGGGAATTTTATATTTGTGATTATCAGTGATCAATGAAGATTATTAGTTCAGGGAGTGTAAATACATACTGACCTTTGCGTCTGTCCTGCCTGTCTTCCTTTTAGCTCTGTTCACCCACGTCTCCACTGAGTCCAGGGAGTACGAAGAAATGATGACCATCTTGACCTCTAGCTACATTGAGACCGGCTCTGCTGGCTGCTTCGCTTACTGTGACCCTCGACTTGTCCACAGTGAGCTGTTGGAGAAAGAGGTGAGAGATAGATGGACGGGTGGAGTGGCATTTCCATTTAAATGTGTCATGTTGCTTTATGACTACCTGTGGGTGAAATAGAGGTGATATGCTTAACTGGATGAGAGTGTATGAGAATTAAGTCATCTTCAACCAAGGAATATGAAAAAGGCCTTTCAGATGAACTGGAATATCCTGTAACTGTTTACTTACTATGGATCCATGTTTGACATCACAAGATGATCTTCTTATTTGTTAATGGATTACGTGTGTGTGTGTGTGTGTTTCAGTTTGTGGAAAAAAGGAGGGAGATGAAGTCGGATGGGAGGACAGACAAGGAGCTGGAGGAGAGCTACTGTTTCCTGTTGACTGATACTGATAAGGTGAGACTCAGAGACACTTTACAGGAGTTAAAATCCTCAAACAAGACAGATTATATACAGCACACAGCATTAGTCACATGTTAAATATATGTATGTTTGACGTGGCGAGGTACAAGGCAAGGCCACACTGTTGTTATACCTTCAGGACAGAATGATGTGGGGGGGTTTTTTTTTTTTTTTTTTAAAGAAAAAGAGTCGAGAATGGTGTGAATGAATTTAGTTTATTGAGAATAATCAATGAGTCTTTTCATTTTATGTTGATTGTTCTAACCTTTTTATATTTTAATGTCTTACGTCTCTGAATTGTTGTCTGCTGTAGCTGCCCTGGATCTGTGAGAAGGGGCTGTTTGTGGCTCAGAGCTGGATCACAGTGCTGGGAAACCCCAATAAAGGTAGGTGTGAACAGACACATGCTGATACATACATAGAAAATAAGACAACATTGTTCATCCATCATCCATCTTTGTGCTGATTGTATAATTTACAGTGGTAACTCTTCAGATTTAAGTCATGCAGCACTTGATGTAGCAGTTTTTGGAATCAGCCACAAGAGAGTAAATGACCTGTGATCTTAATTTTGTTCTTCTTTGTTGGTGTGTGTGTTTCTAGGAGTGTATCTGTCCAGGTACTCAGACCTGCTCCAGCTTAACGCCATAACCCCTGGAGCCACGGGGGAGATCCTCATCTTCAAAGTGATGAAGGTAAATCAGCTGGCCGGTGGTCGTCATCAACGCATCTGTACAGATCAGACACTATTTTCTCTTGCTCTTTGCTACGTTTTCATAATTTTCTTTTAGTGTTTTTATGGCTTATAAGGTGGTTCCCTGTCACAACTAGGTCATTGGGAGGATATGTTTTGAATTTTAACGTTCGCTGGCGGGATAATGTATGCCATAAATAAATTACTGCAGAGGATTGTTGTACTTGAAAACAAGAATATTTGCACTGGAATAGACCATTGTATCCCGTCTGTGAGTTAGCTCAGTAGAACTCAACACGACTGAAATGAGCAGCCAACTTTTCCCAGACTCACTGAAACATCAAAGGAACATCCGATTTCATTAGGAGGAGCTCAGTATTGTAGCGGACTGTGAGGTTTAAAAAGATGATGCTGGGAAAATGTCCTGAATCCTGATTTTTGATTTTCTGTATTGTACTGCCTGTAATCCAAAGAACGAAGCACTTCATACTAAAGTTTCAGTCTTCTATATCTCATTGCAACCAGAAAAGTGTTTATTTATTTAAAACAGAAAAGAGAAAACCACAAGAGCAGACGCTTTCTGTCATTCTGAGTTGTTCCTCTTCAACTGTCTACAGGCTACCAACTTCTTTGATGAACATGAACCCGCTCAGTCTTTCACACTGGTGTTGCATCTATTTTTGGTTTCAGGGCAAAGTTAAGAGTATCTATGAAAACATGAAGAACCTTCTAGATCCAACGCCTCGCTTTGACAGTCACATCTCCAAGAATGCCAGCAAAGTCACATCGCTCACTTCCTACCGCGGCTTTGAACTCACACAGGTAAATACACACACACACACACACACACACACACACACACACACACACACACACACACAAGAAAAGACCTCTGTGCAACTGTAGGCTCAAAACAAACGGTCACAGAAATTAATATCCTTTCATGTTTTCTGTGTGCTTTCAGATGACTGTAGTAATAAAATTAAGTCCTACACACGGGTACTTTTAATAGTATTTGTTAAAATATTTTAAAAAGTAAACCATGGCTTTGAATGATGTTGTTGTGTTGTTTATTTCAGCAATACTTCTACGAGTATTCATTCGATGAGGTGCGGCAGCGGCCTCGCCAAGTCTGTCCGTACGCTGTCATCTCTTTCCACTTTAAAGGAAAAGATTCTGCACTTCCCACCAAACCTCTGGCCCTCAGCAGGTGCAGAAATTGATACATTTCTGTAATATAAATCATTTGTCATTGATGTAAATTACACAGGATTTGAGGCTGGCAGATACACTGAGTGCTGCATGTGTTATAATCATGATGTCGGCACTAAATATCTGAAATGTCGTGTCCTTTTTGTGCTGTGTTTGATGGACAGGTTGAACAGCCAGTCAGCACAGAGCATTAAAGGTGAGCACAGGCCCCTCTTTCAGTTCACACTTAAAGATCATATATATGACACAAGAGGAAGTCTTGTCTCAATGTTGATGAGCTGTTGTGTGTGTGTCTCTCTCTCTCACACAGAGCGTGCTCAGTTCACAGTGTGGTCTGGTGATTTGGTGAAAGGTGACAGAGTTCTCTTCCAGGTCTCCCTTCGCTCCTTCTCTCCTCCCTTCCTGCCCCACAGACTGTGAGTACTGAGCTGACTTCTGACTGTTGAAGCAAAACAAAAGAAAGAAAAGTGCCTTACACAGAGTCAGAGGACAGGATCTAATCAAATTCATCTGTGTCCTGAAGGGGTAGGAATGGGATGTGACAAAGTCAGAAAGTAAGGTCACAGTCCTATAGAGGCAACCCAACCTACTCTGAATAGCTCACAGCCTCTTTTGAGAGGCAAAATAAATGGCAAAATGGAAATTCCATTTATGTTATGTACAAAGTTTGTTGTACAAAGTTTGTTGTACATAACTCAAAACCAAGCCATGATTGTCTGGTGGGCTTTGTTGTTGTTGTCTTCTTTTGTTTGTTTAATTGGTTGTTTTGTGAATAACTATCTGTAAATTGCAATTGGGATACGCTTTTGGCTGTTTGTAGAAGAAACCATGAAAACTGTAATTGAAAAAGAAAGTAGGGACACAAAGTGTTAGCCGTGTTTCACAAAAAATGAGAAAATACATCTTCAATAGCTGTGCTATACGTAGAACAGAAATACCTACTAAATTGTTTGATCATTCTTGGGAGACATTTGTTGTGAAGCAGCTGCATGAATCAAACTCATGTGATCATTTTCTGGTGCTGTTATCCACCATTGTTTCATTTCTGTGACGCATTACACTCTTTTAGCTTTGCTTTGCCCTTTAACTCAGCTGTTTACCTCAGATTGTATTTGTACAGGGAAGATAAACTCGCCAATAGCAGCAGATTTTATTAGTTTAATGAGAAGTAACTGTGTGTTTAAAAATTCCAGAGAAATGACATAGTATAATGTACCATATGAAATCTGACAAAGGCCTCGACCTTTGCAATGCTTCCCTTTGGGGACATCACCACCATCACCACCACTAGCTATGCTGGTTCTCTGTCCTCTGATGGCATGTATCCTATAAACTCCTTAATCAGTAGTTTATCTACCCACTGGATGACTCTAGATGTCTTACAGTTAAAAACAAGTGAATCAATTTAAAACCGGGGAGTCTTCATGGATGGTGATCTTAGTTTTTTAGAGTGGTATCAACAGCATGGCTCAGGTCGACTCTGAAAGTGGCTTCACGGTATGTTCAAGACTTATAGAGAGGACGTGATGAGACGCTAAACATTTGATCAGTCTGCCTTTCTTGGAAATGTGGCTGTTAATTTCTTTGATGTCTGCTCCGTGTGTCAACAGTCAGATCGTAGATAAATATGTAGCTTTAACCAACATCTGACCACAAAGCTTTACAATGGCGGTTTGTCTACTACAACTGCCAAAACAAAAATAACATGACCTCTTTGTGGGAGGATGCTGTACCTTCATCATACGTGGAGCACTCTGATGTTTGGTGGGTTGGTTGAAGTCAGGTTGTGCTGAAGTGTGGCTGTGTTTTATTGCTGCTGTTATAACATAACCACAGTGAAACAATTAGAAAATATTTATTTGTTTCTGATTAAAATAAATAAAGATTTGATTCACTGCTTTGTTCACCGCTCACTCGCTTCATTCACTCTCCAGGTTGCTCGACTTGTGCTACACTCGCTCTCTCTGCATCACTGATAAATTCAACTCATCCTTTTAAAGACCAACTAATTCAATCAGACAAATAATTTAAGTACTAGTTTTCATCCCACTTATTAGTTAACACAGGAATCAGTTTTGTCCTAAGTGTAAATTCACAAATTATGAGATGATTTGATCTTTGTGTATCTCTGTGTTTCTTCTTCAGACCAGAGAAGTTGGAAATCAGGTACTTGATGAGGCTTGAGCAGGTGACCAAGCACTTCCCATCCGACCTGTTTTCCTACAACCTCTACAACAGCAGTCAAGAAGGTGAGGTCCAGGGCGCCATTACAGTGATAATGCATTACACAGCAGCATGCTGCTGATGGGGCTTTAAAGGCTGATACTTTGGAAGCTTAAAGTGTGTCATTACAAGTGAAAAACATTTTAGATTAGTTGTATTCAGCATTTATGAATGTATGTATTTACACCATCTCAGGATGCTAAACATCCTTTCAGGGTAAAAGAAGAATATTCTGTTTTGTTGTGTGTTGTCTAAATATTGGTAACCTCCAACTAAAACAGAAGTTGAGCATGAATCTTGTGTGTTTTTGTGTGTGTAGTTTTTAAGGACGGTCATTACTGCACTCTGCTGGAGGTGACTGATCGAAGTCGGTCGACGACCAGCGTGACAAAACTGCTGCAGGAGTTGGAGATGAAGAGAGTGGTGAGTTTGGCTTACTTTAATGTTTATTGTATGCTGATAAATTACAGGACAGCTACAGGATCAGCTTAATAAAGATGAAAAACAACAATGAAAAATAACCCAGCAAAGTAAATGTGTTTGGAAAGTGTTACCATGTAATTCATGATATACTATTAGTTTATTTCAGCGCCCTCAGTTTGTCTTATCTGGCCATTGTAGAAAGGATTATCAGCCCCACACAGGAGAGCTTCAATATGAAAAGTACATTTTCTGGGGAATATCTCTGTGACTGATGAATGTTAATGCTTGAGATGTAACAGAAGATGTAGATGGGAAGGAAAGAAAGAAGCAGAAGTGGAAAAGGGGAAAAAGATGGCAGACAGGACAAAGAGGACAGATAGTCAGTTAGAGAATAAATGTTGAATGACAGTCGTCTGTTTGATCTCCAGGTTCTCGTGACTCCACTTACAGACAGAGGCTTTCTGTTCATCCTCTCCAGTGTTCAGATGGCCACACCCACTGGTATGACATGTGACCGATGGCATGTACTGTAATTATGTGTTGGATAATGTTTGATGAGCCACGTGGTTGTTTAAAAAGGCAGTAAACCTAGTAAAGCTTTGATGCCTTTTATCACTGCGTGAGGTGAAGTGAAATATTTAATGCTCTCCACAGCCACTTGCTGCTAGATAGAAAAATATTAAGTATTGTTGATTCATAATTTCATATTTTGGGCCAGTACTCTCTTCAGATGTTTGTGTTGTCACGTGGACTTCATCTTAGTCATGTTTTTGTATTTCCAGAGCGAGGTGAGAGCTGGAAGAGGTGTCTTCAAGCCTTGTTTGTCTTCCCGAAGTCCAGAGATGTGGCCAAATCCAGTAAGTAACACGGGATAGGCTGCATGGGATTTGCAATATTTTCCAAATGGTGTATTATCCAGTACGGCTGGTTTATTTTACAGATACAGATCTGCTAAAATATGTCCAGATTGGCCTCCAGTATCTAGTGTTTAGGAGACTAACTGAAAAAAAATGAGCTAAAAGCAGCTTAAAGACTTCAGAGCGGGGTAGAGCTGAAAAATTAGGTAATGATTTTGTTAGTTTGTCAATACAAGCAGCTCAGACAGTCAGTAAATCCACTGTTGGTATAAATTATATTCACCTGTGGAGCCCAAACATCTATGTTATGACTTTTTCCTTCTGTTTTCTTTCAGCATTAAGGTGTGCCTCCTCTTCTCATGATGCCTCAGAGTCGTTGATATCTGGTGACACGCTGATGCCGCGGCTGAACCAGTTTATTCCAGCACTGCACCATGCTCTGTTCAAGTCCCGTGCCAACCCCCCTCCAGAGCTGTCTGCTGGTGTCGAGCGCCAGGCACGGGAATACCTAATCGGCCTGAACAACGGCAAGGTACGAACCTCTTTTTATATCGTAACCCCCAGATTTCTGCTTGCATTTTGTCTTCTGTGCTATGTCGTCAGTCATAGTACACCGAGGTAGGTCCACCAGTAAAACTAACTTTACTCTGCAGGTTCGACAGTACCCCATGAGCAAATATGAACTCAAATTTGATGAGCAAGGAAAGGCATATTCAGCTCCCAGCCACCACAAAGTGAACATGGATGGTTATCTGCACTCCTACTTGCACAACCCGGCTCTCTACCTGCTGTCGGTGCCCCGGGCCAGGCTAATGATGGAGACGTACTGTAGCGCTGAGGAGACGCAGGAGGTGAAGCTCAGCAAGAGCTGCGGAGGCCAGAGAGAGGCGACGTCGAAGACGCCCAGCAACGTGAAAGACGGACAAACCAACACTCAAAAGGTGAAAAAGAAAATTTCCTTACCAATCTGACTATTTAGAAACACTAAATTCATTTATTTCTGTCATGTCGTAGTGAACTCAAATGTGTTTTTGTTCTGACTCAGATGCAACAACTGATAGATCTGGTTTTAACCTGTAAGAGAAATGCAGAGAATGAAGTAAACAAGGAGGATGGAGTAGGAGGAGGAGTAGTGAAAGCACCGGGAAGGAAGAGGCGACTGGAGCAGGAGACAGCAGAGAGGGCGTTGAAGTTCCTGAAGGCATCACAGGAACCTGAAAGGCACAGCAAGATTCCAGGTGAGGAGACCTAGCAGCTTCAGAGGGATTAATGCCACAAACACACAGCAATTTAACTGCTTTATCTTTATTTTGGCAGTCAAATGACAGGTGATTGACTGAAGCCTGGTGATGTAAAAATTAAATGTACTTATCCTTACTTTTCAACACCACACTAGTGCCCATGCTCTCTTACCATCTAACCTCACACAACACGTTTTGGGATGACACTATCAGTGCCTGAAAACTGTTCTCAACTTCACACATCTCTGCCTCTGTTTACGCTGCTAAGAGCAAACTCATGTTTTATCTGTAACTTTCTGTACATTTTTGTTTTGCCTCTAGCGTTTGTTTGTGTTTCTGAACACAGATCCTTTTACTCTTTTTATTTTATCAATGGGTGACGTGTTATTTACTGATGTTTTCTTTTATGCCTTTGGCACCTAGTCGAAGGAAACCAAGTTCCCGCCTCTCCTGGATCTCTTGCGTCTGTGATTGGCTCAGTTGGTTTGAAGGACGTTGATCTGAGGGAAGATGGATCTGAGCTAGCTGCCAGACTTATCAGCCTCTTGACAGGTGACTGTGGCTACCGTACAACATGTGGAGCATTCTTTTCTTGTCTCATCAAAACACTGGAGGAACATCGCCATGAAATCATGTAAAACTCTTCTTTCTTCTGCACATTGTCAGGCCTAAATCAGGCTGCCACGGGAACAGCCAATCAGAGTTTTCCTGAAGTGCAAGAGGAGACTCAAAGGGAATCCTGTCCATTCGATAGGTTGGCCACCAAGCTGGGTCTGCCCACCAACTGTGACATCGACCTGAGGAAGCAGGAGGAGCTGGAGGTAACCGTAGTTTTATGTAAATTTTAACGACCGCCTTTTTGATGTCTCCTCCAAATACATAGTGAGATCAGCTGCCTGCAGGTTGGTCAAGTCACCTTTGGACTGTTTTGCATACAGCACAATCGCATTAGGATGATGTACGATAGGAACACTGCTGGAACTAAAATGCTTTGCATATGTGCAGTGAAAGCCCAATACATCACACTGTTAACACGCAAATTTAGCATTCTAGTTTTTCGGCATGCTGGTTAGAACAACGGCTAACCAACTCTTTTTTTTTTTGCAAAGAGATTGAATTAATCAACAGTGAAAGGACATGTGTTCATCTTGAACCATCAGTCGTGAAGTGATACCTTCGATAAGACTTCTAAATATTAGCTGTAAAAAAATAATGAACTGTTATAAAAATTAGGATTATACCAGGGTTCAGGTGTTTTTAAATCATAAACTGTGTGTGTATTCTGTCTTTTGCATGTCTCATGCACTTCCCTTATTTGGCCTGTGTTATACTGAGGCTGGCAGGGAGAGACAATTATAAATCAATAGTACAAGGACAGGAGAGACACGTTAGGGAAGTATCATTTCGATAAGGAACATAATATTAATTACTGAGCAGAAAACCAAAAAAGGACGTTATGATATTATCTGTATCAGTGGGTAGGTGTCCGAGACAGCCCATTAAAAAATGTAGAAGAACCAACTGTTGGAGTTTCACAGGGAGCCTTTCCTCTGTAACTCCTTTTCTGTGTTGCACTGTTAAACGCTCCGTCTTGTACAAGAATAATAAATTCAACTTAAATTTTGACACTTTGAATCCAGTCTTCCTTTTTGAAGGGCCATTTGAAAATACTTTGAACATGAACATTAACTCTCTAAACATGCATTTAACTTGTGAGTATTGTCTTAAGATTGACTTCCAAACATATCCTTACAGGTCTGTGTGCTAGTTTAGCTAACACTACTAAGCTGTTATCATTATTAATGATTTATTTTTAATCACAGAGGATTATTGTCTTCCAAATGTACAGGTGCTGCTATACGTAGCTGCAGCTAGATATTACATGAAGGAAACTGCTGAAATAATTCAGCATTACTTATTAGTTAACACATTTTGTGTCTTCAGTTGAATCTAATTCACTTGGCCCTACTTCACTTTTTTCTTTCATACTGCAGTGGATCAGAAGTTCATCATATAAATACAGAGGTAAGATTAATGAAGTGTATATATCTGTGTGTGTGTGTGTAGGAGCAGACAGCGGGCAGCGTCAGTAGTTTGGAGGGATTCAGTCCCAGTTCCCACAGCGGGGAGATGAATCACCACGGAGGATCAGGTAGAGGAGGAGGAGGAGGAGGGCTGGGGAGGAGAGCAGGAGGATATGAGGAGGAGGAGGAGGAGCAGCAAGTGGGAGAGATCCCGTGGGTCCTCATCCCCATTACAGGTCTGTCTGCCTGCCCAGTCAGGATATACATAAAAAATGTGATTTATATAAAATGCTAAAATATTTGTCATTAATATTAGATTTTATTTCATGTTTACAATATTACAGCTGACAGTTAAACTGTGTCTGCAGGTCTGTGTTCAGAGCGCTACACCCAGAGAGACAGAAATATCCCTCAGGACCCTCGCTTCCAGCACCTCACCACGGCAACAAGCATCACCAGAACAACCAAACCTCCCAGGGAGAGCCCCACCCCATCTCCAGAGCCCAGCCCTCCTCTTTCCCCCTCTCAGTGCCCGTCCCCTGAGCCCAGCCCTCCTCCCTCCCCCTCCCAGTGCCCATCACCTGACCCCAGCCCTCCCCCTTCACCCTCCCAGTGCCCGTCTCCAGAGCCCAGTCCTCCCGCTTCCCCGTCTCAGTGCCCGTCCCCAGAGCCCAGCCCTCCCCCTTCACCCTCCCAGTGCCCGTCTCCACAGCCTAGCCCTCACCCGTCTTCCTCCCAGTGCCCATCCTCCAAGCTCAGCCGACCTCCCTCCCCATCACGGTGCCGGTCCCCAGAGTCTAATGAGCTCACCCTGTTTAACAAAGACCAAAGTGGTGCTAACGAGGAGCAGTTAGCCCCGCAAACCTCCAGGGACTTTGCAGGTAACGTCAGACACGATGAGATGTTCCCAGGGTGAATTTATACATCTGTTCAAGTTTCAGTTTGTAATGCCGCCGACAGTTTTCACCACCATGTCAGTTTACAGAACTCCAGGTCCAGTTTATTTTCCTGCTGCAGTGTTTGCCAAAACCTGGCTGAGAGAAGTTGTGGAGCTGATGCCAGCTGACACATTTCTTCTTTTTTGCTTTTTCAGTTGAACTGTAGATCAGAGTTAAGTGCTGTCTGCTTTAGTTTTTCTTGCTATATAAGTTAAGCTCTTAAGCTCCAAGATATGATGTAAGAAAGTTTAATTCAGGTTTTCTAAGGCACCTGTTTTTGTGTTCACTCTTGACAAGTAACCTTACGTTTAACTGTTCGTCCTGTAATTCTCCCTGATTGTTACAGACAGGAAAATATTGTCTCTGTTAAACATGTAACTTTCCATTTTAGAGTTGTTGCTTGAAAATGGATCAGGAACGTTTGACTGACATAGTTTGTGTAAAACGGGAGCTGTTATGTTGCATCTACATTCAGGTTTTGCCTTTTATTTATCAGCAGCTTGTGTAGTCTAATGTGTAGCTCCTTCACACTTCACCTTTATTCAAATAGGCCTTGACCACATACTATACTGTTTCCAGTCTAACATAGTCTGCCTCCTGCAGGAGTGTCAGAGGAGAAACCTCAGGGGAAAGAAAAGAAGAATGAAGATCCATCCATCTCTGCATCCGTCCAGCCGTCTACCACTCCAGCTCCAGAGAGGAGGGCAGACTCCTCACCATCACCCACCGAGCGAGAGAAGGAAGACACAGTGGAGGTGAAGGAAGTACAAGCCAAACCTTTACAGGAGGAAAAAGACACTCATCCAGTTAAGAAAGTGCAAAAGGTGGAGGTGGAAATGATTCCTCTGGCAGAGAGTGATGAAAAGCAAAAGGGAGAATCAAAGGAACTGGAAGTTGGTGTCTCCTTAAGTCCTACTCGTCCCCTCAGACACATTGACAGCATCGTGGACAGACATCTTAGCGACTTCTCTTCGGACATGCAGGTCATCCTGCAAGAGGAGAGCGTCCACTTCAGCTTTCCACAAGCCCCACATTCCACTTCAAACACCACGGCACATCGACACACACACTCACACACACCCATATCTCAGTTTTCACAGTACGTGTCTTTCTACCACCCCTGCCCACCTGTCCAGGACTACGTCTGCTCGCTACAGGACAGCATTAGCAGCATGCTAACAGAGCTCGGTGAGAGCTTGCCGGGCCACCAGCCTGGCACCAGCCGGACTAATACTGATGCCACGCTGGCGTGCAAAGTTAGCGCTTTTGTGTCCAGCATCCGAGCAGCTAATGCCAAAATGGAGAAAGATGATGATGACGACGGACTCTGCAGTGCACCTACAGCTGCTGATGTTGATGCTTCAGTCAGTCAGACTCCTTCACTCTGCAGAGGAGGTCAAGTGTGGCAGACACATGCAAGCACCGAACAGTTCCCTGATGCTACAAACAGGAACCCCCAAACTTCTCATCTCACTTTACCTGTTACTACCTCTGTGTTTGGGTCTGTCTACAAGCCCACAAACTCTCCCGTCCTCACTCCTCCACATCCGAACGATTCCCCTCCGCTCCACTGGAAACCACAGCAAAGCTGCACTTTAGAAATCAATAGAACAGTTGCTCATAATATCAGACAAACACAAGACAGCAGCGTCACCAGGACCATGCATTGTAACGCCGGCGTAGAAGATGGGAGTAGTCTCGCGGGCACAAGCAGTGAGATGACTCTGCCAGGTTTTGGTGCTGTATCTAAGCCTTTGACAGAAGCATCGCACCTGTCTGAGCCAGCCTCCAATTCGGCTTCTGTGTCCATCCCTGGACCTGGCTCGGCGCTGAGCTCCCTGATCAGCCAGCTGCAGCCGGAGGTGTTCAACAGCCTGGTGGAGATCATCAAAGACGTGAGGAGGAACTCCCTGCAGTTCTACCTCCACAGCACAGAGCCAGAGGACCAGGTGTTTGAAGACGTTAAGGTAATCATGGGCAACATAGGCACAAGATTTGATGCCGAAATACATAAAAAACGAATGTTAGATTCTGGAGGCAACGACAAATGTTTCTGGGCTTCTGGATATCTGATACTTTCTCTGCAGTTTGATTTGCAACTTGAAACACAAGAATGACGAGACAGACTCATCTCTATAAATAGATATCTGCATATTAATTAACTCAAAAATGACCATACAGACTATGAACGGAAACCAGAACACTTCAGTTGTCACAATCTAGGCCCCTCATCGACAGATTCACATGCAGATATTTGTATTTCTTCATCAATGAAAGTGAATGATTGTTTAATTTAGAAGATTCTGGTCACTTAGAGAACTCAAAATGTAACCTGATGATGCCCGACTGTCCTTCGATCAAGTAGCTCTAAAAGTAAGCACTTACTTGCGTAGAAATATTTAATTTTTGTGTATATACAGCCTGTGTTTGTGTGTATTCTGTTGTAGGAACACCTGTTGAAGCAGGGTAACATGGAGCAGAGTCCTGTATCGTTTCTGAGCCAAGAAAACTCAGACAACCGCCTGCTGGTCATCATTAAAAACAAAGACATCGCTGGACACGTACACAAGGTGCCTCTGAATAATCAGTTTAACAGTTAATAAACAAGGTGAACGATACAGATATACAAAGTCACATGTTTTATATCTGAAAGCTACATACATGTTTTCAGGCATGAAGGTCACATGATGGGGACATTCGGCGCCCTCGATCTTCGTGTATTGTTTACTTGGTGATCTCTACAGATGAACTGCTCTGTTGATGTGTTTCAGTTGTGTACTTACAGGTCCACACAGAGTTTGCATCTTTTTTTTAACTTGTTTGTGCTGACTTTTCACAAGCTGTCATGTTGTCACTGTGACCAGCAGTCAGTCAAAGGTAGCAATAAAATAACCTTTGCTGTTTGTTGCGTTTAATTCGACCTCCTCGCAGCAGGGTGGTGACGAGGCTTTGCCAAATGTGTCGCTTGACTAATTGACTTGATGCCTGTGAATGTGCAGGAGCCTCTCGGTCTTTGTTTGGCCTCATCGTGGCAGAAAATGAGAGGAAGAGTGATCTATTGTCGCCCCCTACCTGATACAGCTGCTTTGTGCATGTTCCAAAGGCAACTAACCACAGCACACACCTGGCTCTTCAGCGTCAGTGTCACCTGCTACGAGGGGTCGACGCCCTGCTGTTCTGAAAAAATTCAGCAGCCTCACACAAGACAAGCGTTTTATCTGTATTTTTGTATTTATTAAGCACAGTGAAATACAGACCAAGTAAAGTTATTTAGGTTTCCATTTAGTTTCCCTTGAGCCCCCTTTTCTCTTCCTCTCTCTCTCATTTCTTTCTCATGCTTATTTTCCATCATGGCAGTGTGGACATGGGTTTTATTTGTGTTTTGGAAGCATGAATAGAGTTCACACCTGTAACAAAACATGCATGTGAACCTGCCTTTACAGTGTGCATACTGATGAGCAAAGACCTCTGAGTCTTTACTGAGCCTCTCAAGTCAGTTTGGGTGGCAGCAGGTAATCCTTCATCCCAACATGTGTGCAGTCAGCAGTCAGGCTGCTTCAGTGTTTCCTGGCTGCTCTGCAGCTGTTCTCCTGTTCATAAGTTATACGTCACAGCCACTAACAGTCAGGTCACTACACAGTTAGCTAGGAGCACAAGGCAGCATGATCTTGTTCTTATAAGATCTCAGTCTGTGTTTACGTGCATCATTGAAACTTTGTCATACTGGTTGATGCAGTTCAAAGTGCTTCACAGATGATTGACAAACCGATGAAAAGAGAAGTGTCGACCGTAACAGAGTGAAAATGAAAACTGATGGAAAAAAAGACGATACAATACGATAACAGATTTAACAGCTATAATAAAAAAAAGTAGTGAAAGAAAAGTAAGAAATATGAAGTATGAAATATTAAAAATAATAAAGTGTAATCAAATTTATAACAAAATATGACGCAGTAAGTGCATAAATTAAAGTTAATATAATTCTTCTAAAGCTGAGCGGATTTCAACCTCACGTTTGATCTCAGATCTACTTTGTGTGTTTGTACCACCCGACTCACCGTCTCTTTTTCATGCTGCACTGACTGACTTACTGCATGTTCAATATTCAAACTGAAAAGGAGACTAACAGGAAGTGTGTTGACGTTTGTGCTCATCAGATCCCAGGGCTGATGTCTCTGAAGCGACACCCCTCTGTGGTGTTTGTGGGAATCGATACACTGGACGACATCAGGAACAACAGCTACAACGAGCTCTTCGTCGCTGGAGGCTGCATCGTTTCTGACGAGTTAGTCCTCAACCCAGATTTCATCACTCACGGTACGTCGGGGGTTAAAATCCAACAGCAGATTTTTATGTCATTATATGGAGGCTTTTTCTGCATCTTATTTTCTAGACAAATGCATCATATCTAATGAACTTGTTTGTATTTATTTGAACTGAAGCGATGTGTTGATTAATGGGATGTTGTTCTGCAGATCGACTGGCTGCACTGCTGATGTTCCTGGAACAGCACAGTTCTCCAGAGAGCATCTGGAGGTGGAAAGTTCACTGCAAAACCCACAAGAAACTTAAAGAACAAGCCAGGTACTCAATCTTAAATCTTAGAAACCTTTCCTGTGTTAGTTGGAATCGAGGGTGTGTCAATACATGTGTTGGCAACTCCATCATTGTCTCCATTTGGTGTGTTAGCTGTGATTTGTTCTAAGATTTGGGCTCAGACTTCACAGTGAGCGTGTGTGTGTGTGTTTGTGTTCAGGTTCAGGAGAGATGCAGCCAACCTGCTGGATGTACTGTCAGCCTATCAGAAGCGGCACATCGTTGAGTTCCTCCCGTATCATCACTGCGACATGAACCATCAGTCACCTGACCTGAACTGTCTTCTGGAGCTCCAAGCCCGATACACACAGAACCGACACACAATCCTCCTGACGGGTGCGTGTGTGTGTCAGAACCTCTTGAACCTTGAAACTTGATTTACCGCCTGACCTGACGTACTAATGATGTTTACATCTTTTTTCACTCAGAGCATCATTTTGATAAGTTCCCTGCATACTCCAGTGGCGGCATCATCGTGGCCAGTATTGAAGAGATTCTGCATGACTTCACCAGACTGGTCGGTTACCATGACATCAAAGACAAGCAGCCAATCATGGATGACATGCTGGCTCCCAAAGGTCAGCTAATTTCAAGAAAGGGGGTGGTTGACTCATGAACCAGAAATGTTGTAATGTAATATTAGAAAAGTGATTGATTTCTCTTTCTGTGCCTTACAGGTGTTTGTTCTATAACTGTGAAACATCTTTTTAAAGTGTAAAAGTATTTTCAGTTAATTATCAAACCGTGGCGGGACAAACTCGACATTATTAAAAGTTTCATATGGAGACACTGGTGATATTATATATTAACTTTATTATAGATAAAGTCCTCTTTGTCCAAGACAAGACAGTAAAAATGATATTTCGAGACAAGACGACCTTCAAAAAGTGATCTTGAGACCGGTCTTGAGTACAATAACACTGCTTTTAACTATAAAATCTGCATGCTTTTTCTCTGAGTAGCATAGCGGTGATCGTGGACTGAATTGTTCTTTCCAAACTCTATTAAAATCTGTCAGTCATCAGAGAAGAATGAATTTGTTGTCTCTCCACGTACTGCTGTTTTCGTCTGCGCTCGTACTTTGTTCATCTCTGTGCTCTCCTCTGTCCGCAGGTCTCGGGGGGCAGCTGAGTCACAGTGACTCTGTGTCTGAACACTCTCCCTCTATCTTCCCAGAAAACGTCCATTCGCTCTCATCCCGTGACCAACCTCAACATCTCCTCCAGCAGTCGGCCTCCAGCCTCCCTCCTCTCTCACATCTGTCTGACCAGCTCGTCCCAGACACCTCCTGTAAGGAAGGCATGCCGCACCACTCGGGCAAAGACTTTGAGGACCTTCGACTGGCCATCTCGCAGTTACGGGCCGAACGTCAGGCCCAGCTACAGCAGCAGCACTTAGACTCCCATGCAGAGCTCAGCACCCTGAAAAGCTTCATTCCCAATCCTGTTCGTACAGGTGGCCATCACACCACCCAAGGAGGCCCCGCTGAGTCAGTCCAACTCACTTCAGGCAAAAAAGCAGTGGCAGCCTCTCTGGAGTTAATTCACTCAAGACTGCAGTCGGAGCTGAGCGAGGAGGAGAAGAGGGAGGCCAGGGGAGAGGGATGGAGAAGTGGAGGAAGTCAAGCAGGAGGTAGAGAGACTGGAGATCAGAGAGACGGTACTCCAGTAAGACTGATGGGTTCACTGGGAGGAAACCTGGGCCTCAGTAATAGTGACACGTCTCTCCCTCCGTCCAATCAAAACACAGCTGCAGTGACAGGACAAAATAACCCAAAAGCAGATCAACATGGAGAATCTGTGTTTAAACACGACGCAGCCTCCTCCGGTATCACAGCCTGTCCTGTAGAGGGCGACAGATCAAGGTTAGTATTAATACACGCATCATCAGCATGGTTTCCTTCAGTTGTGGTAGAAAAACAACACTGAACCCACCATAGTCTGACTCAAGATGTTATTGTACACACATACAGTCAATACATCACCAACCACAGACAAGTCCATGTAAGCAGTGGGACAAAACTCAGAAATAAACAACATGCTTCATTTTCAGAAAAAACCTTTGATGGAAATATACAACAGTGAAACATCCATGATGGTGCCACTGCCTTGTTGAATGTTATGATCTTAACATAAATGGTGTCTGAGAAAAGGAAACGCGGCATCAGTTAAACACAGTCTGCCTTTACTAACTCCCTGTTTTGGAGATTTCTGCTGGAAAAATCTGATACCAAAAATCCAAATTTAGCAGGTCTCAATGTTCAATGCTCAATGTGGAGGGAGTGTGGATCGCGCTCACATTTTCTGGTCGTGCCTTCACGTTAAGCCTTTCTGCAGAAGAGCGGGTCTTTTAGTCTCAGAGATCTGATTTCTCTTTTCCCTTCTTGTACCTTGGAGATATTCCTAAAGGTCTCAGTACGAGCGACTCATATCTTTTGAAAATCTTTAAGCTGCAAGTAACCCTTCTTATTAACGTAATCAACTCTGTTTGCTTAATGGAGAAACTCCCTTTCATCCTTCGACTGCAGAAGGGCAACCAGGAGAAATGGGATTGTTATAACATGTAGACATTTTTATTTTTCATATCTAGACCTCTTGTGGTCCACGACCTGAACCTGTGCCTCCTGTTATGGGAAACTTTTTAAGAAAAACCCTTTTAATAAGGAAGACCGGATTCAAATGATCAAAGTTTAAGTTGAATTTATTATTCTCGTACAAGGAGCGTTTAACAGTGCAACACACAGCACATGTTTCTGTTGACCCTCGTCTTGGTTTCTTCCCATAGAGACACACAGTCAGTTCAGGACCAGCCAATAAGAGGAGACGGAGCACCGCCTGCCACCAGCACGGTGGGAACTGCCAGCAGCACCAAGTTAACAGGAAGTACCACCATGACAACAGACCAGGAGGACAACTCAAATCCTGCTGTGTCCCGCCTACAACAGCCTCAACATCTGCAGCAACTAAACGAGCAACATCAGCTCCAGCAAAGTCTGTCGCACCTACAACAACCACCTCACAGCCAGCAGCATCAGTGGGGCGCCGGACTCCTGCAGCAGCCCCACCTGCCTCAACTCCCCAACCAGCATTTCTCCCACGGCCCTTTTCTAACCGCCATGGGTGCTCCCGGCATCCTCGGGCCAACGCCTGTCTGGCCAGGGTCTGCTCTGGTGTGGGGTCCTAGACTGCTGGGGGGGTACCACAACTCTGCAGTTCAGGGCAACAACAGGTACAGGGGAGGACAAAGAGGTGGAAGCTTTAATGGGATGTAGACAGCCAGTATAACTCCACCAGCTGACCTCAGAGGAGAGGCTGAAACACGCACATCCCAAATACTAACAGGTGCTAAAGATGGAGTGACCACGCTCTGTGCAGCTCCTTTATCACCACAAAATCATTGTGGAGTCCAACCCTGATCCAGGACTGTGATCAGATTCATTGACAGCGTCTCAAACAGACATCAGGAGAGTTTTAAGGTGTAAAGTAACAAAAACACAACTTACTTTGACAGGAAGTCACTGCAAATCCTTTCAAATCAAAGACGGTGGCTACAGATCTCAGCGTAGACACTGAAGACTGAACAGAACACTTGACAGCCCGAACACAAACCAATGACGAACATTAGTTCATATGTTGGATAATGGTGAAAAAATCTCATCAAAAATCTCACAAAAAGATCATTTACCATGTGGTGAATTTGTATTTTCAATCATTTTAATGAACGTCTGAGTGACTGAACAGTCCGAGGTTCAGCAGTGACCCACAATTTTGACAGATCCTGGATCAGGGCTTGGTGAAACAATGTCACTCTGTAGAAAACAGCACTGAATGCCCCCAAATAAAAGCCCCACCTTGATTTGATGCCAGTAAAGATGAACCTTTGTAAAGTGTCCAGAATATGGGAACGTTCTCTTCACCTACCTACTGTAACCACTAACTGTTGAGCTGTTAGTGCTGAAGCAGTGAGAAGAACACTGATGGAAAAGGCCATATCTCCTCCTCTGATGTGTGTTCAGGGGATTTAAAGAAAATATGTTGAGTGTGAAATGTTTGTCTGCCATGTTTTATTTATCTCATGAGAGAGATCGGACCTGACGTGTACATAAGTTTAATTTCTGGAGGTGTTTTTATAAACTGCTTCATAGAGGTCGTCTTCTTACTGAATGATCTCTGCTTTAATAAGTTCAAGAGTTCAGGAGTACGCTGCTCTGAGTCAGAGCATTGACTAAAATGTTAAACAGCACTGGTTGGATTCTTTCCTAGCTTTCTTGAATGCACCACCACCTTGACTGTTTTGGTGTCTTTGAGTAACGGTTTTCTAAACTCTGGTTCGCTTGAGGATCCCTGACAATGAATCTCTTAAAGGGAACCTCGCAATGTTTTCTACAGTGAGGAAACACGAGCTGCTCTTTGCATCGAGGTGCACGCTGGTTCTTAAAGTGAAAACTGAGACTTTGGAAGAACTTAAAAAAAAAATTAAAAAACATGGACGGACTGCCTTACACGTCTTCCAGTGAACTCTTTGTCTTGTAAAAAACATTTTTTTGTACTGAATGTTTGGTTTCTTATTCTGAGAGCTGTCTGTATTTAGTTGCTGTTGTATGTACAGTAGGAAGTGACTCTGTAACAGACTGGTTTTAACTCGTCATTTTTATGTTTTTTTTTTTTACATCAGAAGTTTTTTTGTATTAAAACATGCCTGCGTAAACGAGCGAGTCTCCGTCGAGAGTTTGTTGACGCCAGATTGAGCTACGATGTAAAACACAACAAGAAATCGGTCTCAGGATTTATTGTAGGTGTTTGTACATTGGAATTATTTTGGACCTTCAAAGTCCACCTTTTTATTTGTTTATTATAATCTAAAATACACAGTCCATAAAGTCCTGCCCACAATACATGTAGATTTTTATAAAAGTTAACAGTTATAGCCTGTGTTCACATCCTCAATATTTATTCATAGTTTTGAGATGTAGTGTAGTGACACTATGGATGTCAGCTGGTCGGTAATTCAGGGATTAGAGGGCTTCAAAACGAAGTGCAGTTGTAAGAAATGTAAGAGTCGGTACACATTACATTATTTATTACATCAATAAATTAAAAAAACAATACAATAACACAGACAAATGGAAACACGGAGCTCCTCGGCCAGCAGGAAGCTTTCATTCATGATTTAAATAAGTCGACTCTACAGGAAGGATGATCAAAGAAATAGTGTGTAGTACTTCAAACCTCCTCAGTGACCGCTCGGCACATGTCATTCTTATGGAAAGTGCAATAAAATACAATAGTCACATTAAAATGATGCTCATCCACGTAAAAGGAAACATCTTTGTCTTATTTTGTACCCAGTGGAGGAAAGATAAAACAGAGCGAGTGGCATAAAAGATCCTGATGTGAGGTAGAACTGATGGAGCTTGTAGTGAAACATTCAAAGAGCTAGTGTTGAACCTGCAACTCACAAAAAAAAAAGAGCCACGTGTTTTTTAACAATACAAGAATTGCAAAGCACTTTGTAACGTTTGTGTTGTTGGTCACTTCTGTGACCAGGAGGCGGGATGTGTTGCCCCAAATCAAGATTATCTGTCAAACTCACTCTGATATCATCAGATTTACTTTGAAAACTCCCAAAACTCAGCTTCAGTCTGTTTGCAGATATGCAAGTCTGTAAGTAGACTCCTCGCTGTGGTACGTACTTCCAGTTTTCAAGTTTTGAATGACTGGCTGATCCTCAGAACACTGAAGGTTTTCTGTTAAAAGTTCTCCATGATGGCTGAAGGAAACACTGCAGCGCTACTTCATCCTGACTCACACACAGGTCAGAGTTCACCGGAGCTCGTTGTCATGGCGTTTTAGATCCGTCTCCAACTCCCTCTGTTTCTGTAATAAACCCTGAAAACACACACAAACGTCTGTCTGTACATCTGTACATGTGAGCATCCATTCAGTAAGTCTGCGTGCACGTTAGTGTGTCTACGATCAGGTTTTAGTACAGGGTACATTCTTTATCACAGTTTCCACATCATGTGTAAGTTTGACACTGGACCACAGTTAAATTCAGCTCATAGATGAACATTTTAAACTCAGATTTATGACTGATTTAAAGCCTGTGATGCTTTAGAGAGTTACCTGTCGTAGCTGTGCGAGGCCTCTCAGGATCTCCTGCTGTCGGTGTGTGTGTGTGTTACGAAGCAGTTCAGGGTGGAGGAGGGGATCCCGATGTGAGGGAGCAGGAGGAGACGCTGAGCTCTGAAGAGGAACATCTGATGAGGAGAAAGTAGAGTTTACTAACTGTATAGAGCAGACGACACCAGTGAGAGACAGTACAGTAATGTGTCTAACCAGTGTGTGTGCGAGGTGGGGGTGTGTGTGCAGGCTCCAGTGGATCCAGGTTGAAGACTTCATCAGTCCTGACATAAGGAATGAACTCCAAGCCCGGTGGTTGAGCAGGAGGAGGAGGAGGTGTGGAGGAGGATGGGGCCTGCTGACCCTGAACTCTGTGTCTCACAGCAGGGACGGGAGGAGAGCGCCCCCTGGAGGAGGTAACAGCATGAGACGTCAGCTCAGTAAACCTAAAACCACTCAAACATCCTGATCAACAGAGCTGCAGTCTGCACAGATTGTTATTTATTTTACACAATCAGTCACAACAACAGAGGCACAGCTGCTCATTCTTCTTAGATGGTTTGTTTCGTAAAAATACAAAATAGCTGAGTAGTAAAGTTTTTATTGTCTTGACGTTGATCCAAATGTATCATTTCGAGGTTAGTGGAGTTATGATGGCAAGACAGAGCAGATTTTGGCAGATCTTTATTCTACTGATCTTTAATTTCTTCATAATTTTATCCGTTATAGTTAAAGCATCAGTGAGTAAGATTTAGTGTCATCTAGTCTTTTTTTAACGGGAAGGAAAAACTACGGTGACCACGAAACATGCAAAAGGGCCTGATCTAGAGTCAGTGTGTGTCTGTTCTGTCCTGTGAAAGAGGACTTACAGCATCTGTAGATATAAAAGTCTCATTCTATGAAAATAAAGAAAAGGTGATTTATACACTGATGAAAACATAATTATTAATTATTGCTGCCTCATTCTATAAACAGAGCCGCCTAAATCTGACACACTGGACCTTTAAAGCAGGGACAGTGATTAATTTGTACATTTCTAATGATTCAAGTGTAATTATTGAAGCGTGCAAAGCTGTTTTCCAGACAGTAAACAACAGGTCAGCTGAAGAAGAAAGATGTTTCCAATGAGTAATGAATAATTATTTACTTAAGTACATTATTCAAGTACATTTCACCCTTTAAAAAAAGATTAAGCAGTTTAATTCTAAAATGTTCATGTTTGGCTTTTTTAAAACATTTTTGGGGATCAGGGGTTTAAAACAAAGACAGCTGCAGTCAGAGCTGCTGCTCACCTTTCAGTGTTGATGGCTGCAGAGATGTTGTGTCCTCTGGAAACACTCTCTACCTGCAAGGAAGAGACGTTTCTGAATGCTGAAGAACATGGGGAAGTTTTAAATCAGCGATTAAGAAGCCTACTACCTTCCTGTTTGGACTGGTTCTGGTCTGTGTGGGGTTGGAGCAGAGACGAGGCTCCTGGTGCTGAGGAGTTGGAGGAGGAGGAGGAGCTGGGTTGGTCCTGGACAGACAGGCCTTCTCCTGCAGAGCGAGGAGCTCGGCCTGCCTCTTCATTCGACTCTCCTGTCTGTTCCTCTGCAGAGAGGCAGGGTAACGCTCCGAGGCTGGAACGAACTGACGACTGGGCCTGGAGGAACAGAACCAGGACCAGGAGATCAGAGAAAGTACTGACAATGACCACCAATAAAGGAAAAACAAAACATTAAACAGACATTTCTACCTTTTTGTGTTCCACTCTGGCCTCCTCTTGTCTCTCCTCTCTGTCCTGGCAAATGCCTCATATGGATCTCCTCCTCCTCCTCCTGGCAGACACATGTTCTCCTTGCCTGCTCTCACAGCTCGGTTCCTGCTGTTAGGAGGAGCAGCAGCAGCCTGAGTCTGAGGAGGTGGCTGGTACTCTGGCGAGACGTGAGGAGTCTGAACTCTGTCGGCTCTCAGCGGGAGAGAAGGAGTTGGTTCTACAAACAGAGGATGAGCTGTGTCAGATATTGAAGCAAGCACCATGATAAACAACAGATTTTAAATAATTTTGAACCAGAGTTGAGCTAGCAGACAACATAACCGGGCTCAGCAGCATCAGTGATCAAAGATGACACTGACGGAGGAAGCTAAGAAGAGAAAATGAGAAAGTGGCTGAGCAAGAGTGAATCTGGGACTGACTTTAAGACACTGGCGAGAGCTTGGTGAAACAAAAGTCTGAAAGACGTGTGCCAAGCTGGGCATTCATGTTGTCTGACAGCAGAAAAGATTAACGAGAAGATTTAAACTGTCACACGTTGAAGGTAATTCAGATGTTTGTAGTACAAAGCATTTCAGATGTGAAAAGTATTTTTTTTAAATAGATTGGTTAGTGTGAATTTATTCTAGACAGTTTCACAGTGTGTCTTAGAACTTGTTGTCCTCATACACTGATGTAGAAGCAGTACTGCCATTTCCTACAGCAGCAGCAGTAGTTGTAGTTGTAGCGCTGGTGACTGTATTTACTACTGACCTGTTTGTACAGCAGTGTCTTTGTACGGGGTGGCTGAACTGCTGACCTCCTCCAAGCACTCGTCCTGCCTGCTAACTTCTGAACACAAACACAGTTAGTGCAGTGGTTATTACAAACAACCTGCTTGTTTTTACGTTGTCTTTCACACCCCAACTCAAAAATATGCAGGAAATATTGTTGCCTTTTAGTTCTGACAGGTTGCCAACTATTGTCCTGCTTCAGCACATGGGCCCACAGAGCATAATCTAATTCATGCATCTGATTGTGAGAAGTGTCCAGAATAAACTGGACCAGCTGTCATTAATAGTGACACACACACACTGATGCATCAGTATTTCAATGTAATGATGCCATGTATAATAATATATCAGTCACAGGGGATATAATAAGTACTTTACCTCTGATACGTTCAGTAATTTTGCTCATAATGGAGTATTTTAACATTGTTGTTCACTGCGGAAGCTGTGCTCACCGCTGTTCTCCAGAACCTCCTGGCGTCTCTCATCAGTGTGACCTCTGTTTGGCTGCTCGGCCTGATGCCTCGGCTGCTCCTGGGAGAACAGAGGTTTGCACAGAACAGTTCAGCGATGCTGTGGAGAAATTTACTAAGGTGAAGAATCGTCCATCGTTTGCCTCTGTGCGTCCTGACCTTCTGCCTCTCCTTCAGTGTGTCCAGCTCGTACCGCCTCTCCAGCATCTCTCTCTCCAGCGCCACCCTCCTCTCTTCCTCCTCCTCTTCCTGTCTCCTCCTTGCCTCTTCTCGCTCCTTCTGCTGTCGCTGCTCCTCCATTTGGGCCTCGATCGCTCGCTGGAAGAGGAGGAAACAGTGAAATATTTACTGTAGTAAGCTAAGTGATAAAAGTCTTCTTCTCCTCCCTCTCGCCTCTTCATCTTCTTCATACCTGCTGCTCCAGCTGTTTTAGCCTCCTCCTCTCTCTCTCTTCTATCTGGGCAGGGTCCAGCAGGGCAGTCATAGTCCTCAGATAACTGGATGAAACACAGGAAAACAAAGACCACCAAACATTTACTCATATACATGGAGCTAGCGATTAGAGAGCTTTGCAGGCAGGACTAACTCTGTGCCGGAGACAGAAAACTAGCAGGGCTGGGACAAATTAACTGTTAAGCAGGCAGAAAAATAAATCTTGGCTGGTCAAGACAAACAAGAGAGCTCTGAAAATCTACATCAAACAGCAGACAGACACAGTTAATGAGCATAGATGAGCCAGATGTTTCCCTCAGGAGAGATTTTTTCATATGTTCACACATTCATCGAGCCACCATACCTGGCTCTGGCTGGGTATCCGCTAGTTGTATCTACGCTGCCTCCACCAACACTGTCTGCTCCACAACTGCTCATGGCCTCCCAGACCAGAGAGAGGCTGGACGAGGGCTCCCACTCCCCTCGCTCGGAGCCATTAGAAGGGGCTGGAGGTGGAGCTGATGGAGCTGTCGTCCGGACAGGAGGCCTTCTCTGCAGTGAGTCAAAGTGTGTGGCCCAGAGTTCGTGGTCCTCCGTCTGCAGAGACACATTAGAAAAACAGATTATCAACATGAAACACAGCAGCACATCCACATGAATCATCTCCTGTCTCTGCTGTACCTGGCTCTGCAGCAGCTTCTCTCGTCTCCTGCGTTCAGTTGTCTCCTCTCTCTGTTGGTCCAGTTCCTCCAGCCAGCGTCTCTTCTGCTCCTCTCTCCTCTCGATACTCAGAATCTCCGCCATCGGCGTGACCTCCTTACAGAGTCAACGCAGGTTCAAGACCGGTGTTAAACAAGCAACAAAGTATGGGGAAAGAATGAGGTTGAAGACTTGTTCTTGACAGGTTTACCCCAAGTCTGAGGCTGGATCTGATGGCTGCAGGCTGTTCTCTGTGGCTGATGGAGCTCTGAACTGATAACACACTCTCTGCATCCTCCTCAGCCTGAAACACACACATACACAAAGATTGTGAAACTTTTTATGACAAGAAGTGTTTCCCCTCTGTGTCGAAGTTGGATCAAATCTAACAATCATTATGTGTGCAATCAGTTGAAATAACAACCTGATATATTTACAAGGATACATCAGAGAAGAACTTATGTTGTTGTCATAATCGTTACGGATGTTAAATATTCAACACATCCTCCAGAAATGTTGCACTATGACAAAGGTGGGCCGTTCTTGGAAGTCATCTTGTTCCCACTCTGATAAAAACAACCAACAAAGCAGAAAAGAACAAACACAAAATATCCGTTGTACCTGAAGTCTGCTGGGGGCTGAGCGCTGCTGCTGCTGCTTCAGTGCCACCTGCTCATCTAACACACACACAAATAAAAACTCATTTCATGTATCAGATTATTTTAATAACATGCTGCACCTCACCATTATCTATATCACCTGTATCTTCTCATTTTTTATTAATGATGTCAATTCATGTTTAAATCCCTTCAGATCTAAAGTATTTCTCTTTAACATGAAATAGTTGTGACTTGCGATAATTCGTTTGTCATTATAATGAATATAACTATGGAGTTATAAAATGTTTGTGGGTATGTACCTAGTTCTTTCCTCCACTGAGCCTTCTTGGCGTCGATGGCTGCTCTGCTCTCTGACTGTCGCTCCTCCAGCCAGCTGAACAGACATCCAGACAACCTAAACAACAGCAGCAACAGAAAGAAACACATCAGCACACTGTGCTACACTATGCATAATGGACCAATTTCCATTTATGGTTATCAGCTAAATTATTATTTAATGTCTTCTTAATGTGACTGCATCCAGAAGAAATCTATTTATAGATATATAGAGGCCGGCTCTTCACCTGTTGCCTTTATCCTGTGAGCTTCCAGTTCTATCAGTTTCTCCTCCACCTCCACCTCCTCTGTCTTCCTCCTTCCTCTTCCCATCTCCATCATTCACCAAGCAGTCAGATTTTGAGTCTGTCTGATTTTCTAACAAAGAAAAAGACATGAAGATGTTCATTATACAGAAAAGAAGGGAAACTGGTGTTTATTCATTAATACTATCATCACTACCACTACCCTTGGTCCAGTGGTCCTCTCGTGGGTCTTGTCCATTGCTGCTGGTCTGCACCGTGCTGAGGATCTGCTGTAGCTGCGCATTAGTCAGACACACCACGCTCTCCTTCTGGCCTGCTTCCCCACTGGTCAGCGTGTCCTTTAGTCCAACCCTTCCACCCACTCGTGTCCCACCGTTTTGAGGCTGTCCTGTTTTCACACTGACTCTCTGGGAGGCAACAGTACTGCTGTGTTTGTGTCTGTCTGACTTAACCTACAGCACACACAGAAGCAGAGCAGGTTGTATGTTCAATAACACGTTTTGTCTTCATCTCAGATAAAAAGCAAAAAAAAAAAAAGTGATGCAGCCTGACACTTACTTTAGCCACAATTTTGATGTTTCCCCCTTTGTGTTGCTCATGTGTCTTGGATGATGTATGAGTGATGCTCCTCCCCCCAGTGGTGGCGGTGTTCAGGGTGAAGGAGGCAGCTGCACCTCCGGCCTTGCTCTTGGTTTCTCTGTTCCTCCCCACCTGCTGCCGGGCTGGACGCTCTTCTCCCTGCACCTCCTCCACACAGGACAGCTGCCTGGCGCTCAGGATGTTGGCCGCTCTGGACCTGCAGGACAGCTGCAAGGATCAAGTGAGATTAAATCAGATCAGACCAAACTATTAAAGAAAACGGCCAAAAGTATGTGGATACCCAAGTGCTATTCTGTGTTGAAATGTAATGGCCTGTTGTAACGATGATTCCCACCTTTGTTGGATTCTTGTCAACGCCTGCAGTGGAAAAAAAGACATGTCGGTGAGCAGCCATGAATATTACACCCAGACACGCATGTTAATATTCACTGAAACCTCTGTAAGGCAATGTGAAAAAATATTAAGTCTGAATGTGCTTACCAACCCTTTAAAAAGCAGCGTTTCCATACCTTCCTAAACACCAAATCAAGGACTTTTCAAGGCCAATTCTCTCAAATTCAAGGACCCAGCACAGCAGAGCATAGCCTATTTAATTTTGTTAATTTACAAAATATATAAATTTAAGCACTTTCAATAACTATGTCTAGCTTTGAACTTGATTTTCCCCTCATCACATTCACAAGCTTACAAGGATTTCAAGGACCTGTGGGAACAAAGACTCTTAAAGAGAGTCGAGATTTTTACCGTTGTAACAGTTTTATAATTGTTTATAATGACCTGCATGTTTGAATGTTATTTTATGAAATTAACTAAACTATTTTACTCATAATAAAAATAAAAACAAATAAATCTTTCTTAAATAAAAGATATGTTTACAAAAGCACTTTGTACCTTATGTAATGTGTTTCACACCATGAGCAAAGCTAAGCATATTTCATTATTAATAAAGTATTGTTGCAAGTAACTAAAATACAGTTTAACCTAAATGAAAACTGTTAATTTTGATCATCAATTTATAGACATTTTATAGCAGTATCAGTAGTAGTGTAGTATTAGTAATAAAAAGAAAAGCAAATAAGTCAGTGAATTTTTCCCGGGAAAACTAAAGATTATAAAAGCAGAAAGGTCTCACCATGACTGAGAACAATCAACTTGGGTTTTCCATTTTCAAGTTCAAACAGCAGGCCGTCTCTGTCCACAAAAAGAAGAAATATCAGATGTCAGCGCAAAGAACAGAAACACAACAACACATTTGACCTTATTCTGCATTGTGTTTTAAGTACCAGCTCTTTTCATGCTTTCCATTGTTCTGCTGTGTTTATGATTGAGCAAATTATGAACTAAACTGAACAGACAGGTCTGTGACTTCTGGACTCTTTCAATCTTTATCCATTTACAGGTGTGCAGAGATTTTTTCAGCAGCCAAACTGTGTTTTCCAGTCATACAGGGCATACACACAGTACTTCCCTGCCTCTGGTCTCGAAAACAGAGTTTGCAGACTTTGTCTTTGTGACATTGAGATAGTGAGACACAGTACATACTGTATCGTGTTGCCAGGGAATAACATTACACAGTGTCACATGGTCACACAATGACAGACAACATTTAACAACATTACAGACTCGTGACTGACATTAACACGAGCTCCAAATCACACCTGTCACTCCTTAGTGACATGTTTTATGTACATGAGGCGTTTGTTTTTTACTTTAACAGGAAAGGATATGCATTTACAATGTTTTTATTATTGCTGTCTTGTTTGCGGGAACGCTGGTTACATTAACGTCGTTATTATTTGACTTATTTTACCCCCGTATATTTTTGACAAATCACAACAAACAGCCATAACTGTGGGTTAAAGGCTGAGCCATGCAGCGACTCATTTAAAGACTCTGTAGTTTAAAGTTTTATCATTTACACTGCTGTGATCTGAAGCCTCCTGTTGTCTGCGACACAGTGAGTGAACGTGTTAGCCTAGCTAGCTGCTGGTAACAAAAAAAACAGACTCACCCGAGATTCATGACGACAAGAAGACATTTACCAAAATGGCGGCACGTTTGCAGACTATCTTTTGAAAACGGAAACAATCAGTAAATCATTTAGACTTTAATAAAAAGCGCTTCCTCTGACAACACCGCCGCACTTGCAAAACCACCACACGCCAGTTCCTGGTTGCTAAAATTGTGTACGTTGGTTGCTGACAACGACCAAGAACGGCGTCACCGATTGGTTCGTTCTTTTTCACTGTGGAATTAACGGCCAATCAGACGCCTTCATTTCGATGTTTAAGTTAGAATATGTTGCGTTTACGGTAGCTGGGAATTTATTTAAAATATAATGATTATGTACGTTACTACTTGCTACTACTACCACCACTCCCGCTATTACTACTAACAACTACTTATTAAACGATCACCACAGCTAATATACTTTTTAACCGCTCTTTATAACTGCTGGGGTATTTTAGGATAGACACCGTATCATGCTAAGTGTGCAGCTCTCGGATTGTCAAAAGCCCGTGAAGGTAGCCTATAAGAGCAACAGGGCTTATGTATGGAACGCATGCGCATTAAAGTGCGTGTTGTTTTTGTATGGATACCCAAAGTCGTGTTTTAATTTAAACAAACTTTCTCTGTCCGTATCTTTTTAATGCGGGTACTCAAGTCCCCCTATGCCGTGGAGAAAGAAGAGGAAGAAGGGGTAGGTGAGGACGGGGCTGTAGGTGGCGCCAAAGCGTCGCAGTCATGCAAATTAACTGTAAAAGCCAAACAGGCTGCTGCGTTAGCCTCACTGTAATGACGTTAGCCGTTGGATGTTTTTTTCCACAGTTAATGAGTTTGGACACCGGGGGACCGACATCCATGAACCTTTCTGTGCTCTGAAGCGTAGCCACAGTGACCTCCGTGAAGTCAGCTCGGTGACCCCTTCCCCCCCATCCCCGGTGATCCTGAAGGTATGTTGTTATTGTGACAGTTCACCGGAGAGACTGCGTAACGTCAAACCGCGGTGTTAGCTGCGGGGCTAGCGCTAGCACGCGAGGCTACTTGAAACGGCAGTTGGTGTCGAAGAAACGTCAGCGTTTCCCGTCAGTGTCCGGGACACGGAGCAGCGGCCAGACAGGGTTTTTAAAACCAGCAGCGGTGCGAAGTTTTTACTCTCAGTCTAACCTCATTTAGAGTCAGTGTAGCTGACTTAGCTAGCTAGCGTGTTGTCAGGCTAAGGTCAAGAAGCTGGCCAGTCTTGACAGCTAACGCTAACTAATACGGTCCCCAACAGTCTATAAATGTGCTATGTGGCAGCCTGCCACAACGTTACTGCCACCAGTTATCGACAACACTGCCAAACGTTATAACCGGGTTAACATTGGAAGCGGGACTCGTGTCGTTTTCAAGATTAAGAGGTGGGTGAGTAAAAGTTTCATTAGCCTGAAAGCTAGCTCGGTGTAAATATGATTAAAGACTTATTGGATGTGGTTGTATCTCGCATAGGCTGATGTTCCGTCGCAGTGATAACTACATTGTTATTACCACATGGCATGTTGACAGTGGAGATTATATTAGTGAGCTTCAGCTGCACTAGGTGTGATGATGAGCATGCTGCTAGCCGTGTTTATTTGTTGTCATACAGCTGCTGTAGCCTTTATCATGCATGCTGCTCTACAAATGACAGTAATATCAGTGAATAAACAGTCTGCCATTCATCAGCTGGTTGCCTCTCTGATTTCAGGGAGAGACTCGTGGCTTTACTGGGGATGTGAAGTATTTCTGGCCTCTATGCACAGCTAAATATCCTTCTGAACAGTTAACAACCAGTATGACGTTATTGTCAACATTTAACAGGGAAAGAAAAAAAGGCTACTTCCTCTCTGTCTGCCTGCTTTCTGTCACCAGTCATCAGCGGATGTCAAGGACATTTTTCCAGACTTCCTCACTAAAAAGTTTTGGATTGTAATCACTAGAAATTTCTACAGAAATATAGTTTGCTTTGCAGTTATCAGTGTAGTAGCTACAGGATTTTTACATGGTCTCTTTTTCTAATCCTTAAATCTCTTTTATCCATCTGGACATTAAATTAATCTGCAAAAATATTTAACAATTGCCTAAATTTCACATCTGTTTTCTAATCAAACAAAGATGACTGATGGGAATTATGTGTGTTCCTATTTAAATTGTATGGCATCAATCAAAAGTAAAGAGTTTAATTAACAATTATATTGTATTATATATCATATTTGGCCATATCAATATTACTATCTTTTATTCTACATTATAATATCCAGAAGCATATTGCTGCAATGCCAAACAAATAAAAATGTACCAGTATCACCTTATAACATGATTAATTATATTGTTAAAATGTTATAACGTGATAGTTGGCCAAATTTCTCAGTTTATCCGCTCTCAGCACACCTCTCCCCATTCAAACAGGAGTCTAACATTATTACAACATGCAAACTTATCACGTTATAAAATGATAGTGATACATTTTTATTTTTCTGGTGTGGCAGCAACACGCTTCTGTAATAATACACAATGACAGGCTTAGAAATGTATTTCATCTACCTACCTGAATTGGAAAATATAGTCACAGTTTAGAAAACAGACGTACCCTCAGAACAGTGGTAAGTGTGGTAAGAAAGCCAAGTGTTTCAGTTGCTTAACATAGATATAGTGCTCTGTAAAACAAATGTAATGACAAAACAAAAACAAACTGAGGTCAGTGTTATGGAGCCCTCACAGTCATAAATTCAACCAAACATTAAGTGACTTAAATAATGATAATAATAATAATAATAATAACAATAACAATAATAATAATAATAATAAAAATGATCATGTTTAATGATCGGAAAGTCACCAAATGACATGAGTATGGAACTAAATCCATAGATCCTGGTGTGTGTGTGTGTGTGCTGAATGTTTTATTTTGAGTGTGTTCAAGTTCATTATCCCATGTCGGTGTAAACAACTCTCTTGTTTCTGTGTGAAAGTCTTATCAAGTCGTTGTAGTTGCTGCCTCAGGAAAAACTTGTCTGACACGTTTTGAGATATAACTGTTGCAAATTTCACAGTTTTGTCCTCAGATGACGGCGACGCTCGTTGTGTACCTGTATTTTGTCTTATTATTGTGGAAAGTTGCAGACACAGTCATTTTAATAGACGTGGGTTTGGTCACTGAGAAAAACACATCTGATGAGAATTTATGTTTGATGTATTCGTGAACATTTTTGCTGAAGTTTACAGGTTTTGTTTTGCTGTCATCTCTGATGGTTAAGTTAGTCATTCAGCTGTAAATATCTTGACATATCTTTGTCACAAGTCTCTCATAATGTTAGGTCATCTCAGTGGTTGGTCCTTTTTTTAAATTTAAAATCTGATGTGTGAGGCTTTCACCACACATCACCTATTTAGTGTAAAAGAGACATTTGTATACTCTTTTTAGACCTGTGCAAATATAATTAAGCTCTGATGATTTATAAAGATACAGTGTTACAATTTCATGTAGTCATAGTGACAACAGAAAATAGTATTTAAAGTCTTTTAGTCACATGTAGCAGAAACCTGCGCTGTTTAATAAGTTATTTGTGCCGACAGTGATCCAGTGTAGACTGGTGCAAAAAAAAGTAACTCTGACTTGACTACTCCTGTTCCCAGGGTTCCTGCACAGTATGGAAAAGTCTGACATTTAATTTCCAGGTCTGGATAAATATGGAAAAAGATTTGGGTTTTCAGATGATTGCCCCTTTTCAGTCAAGGTAAGAAGTAGCAGTAGTCCGACGCACCTGTACATCACATCCTTTAACCGGACCAAATCCAGACATATGCAACCAAGTTAGTTTGAAAGAAATATATCAGCATCTTTGAATTCCATTTTACAAAGCATCACAAATAACTAAATATTATGCTTGTCTGAACATTGCTGAGAAATGCCGTGATGAAGGCCTAGTTAAAGTAAACAGAGGTAATTATTTGGCCACATAATATCATATATGCTAACTGTTGGATTTACAATCATTTATCTACACAATAAATATCAAACTATGGTCTGAAAAATCTACATGTAAGTCTGGAAAACTTTGAAGTTCTGCAACGTAGCATGTAGGAACTATGTATCCCTTTAATATCTCAGCAAAGTGGAGATCGAGATCTTCTTCAGCCTCTTCTCCTGCATTGTAGAATGTAAACAAGTCTCAGACAGACTTGGCGTCTGTTCCTATAAGATGAGCGTGCACTGTCGCCACACTATAAATAAAAAAAAATAAAAAGATAAGTGACAAACTTCTGTCTGCTTCCCGAAGTATAATTTAGACTTTAGTCTATAATTTAATAATTCCAGGCAACCAACCAACATCTGGAGCGCTTCTAGTCAAAACATGGAGTACTCTATGCACACTAAAGCAAGGACCTCAGGACCTGGCGTCATCCAGCCCGCCTCAGCTCCCGATTTTTAGATGAGCCAGAAGAGGCCACAGATGTTGAGCTTCAAAACGTGTCTACAGAAACCTGTGGGTGACGTCATATATACGCCGTCCATTCTTTATACTGTCTATATTATACTTCATACTGGCTATAAAACAGTTACCATGGATGTAATTAATACAACTTCCTGTTGCACATAAAAGGACATTAAGAGCAGTTAGTTGTATTCATATTTCTATGAGCATGAACACAAGGTGACATGAATAGAAAGTCTTCACATGACAGTATCACATAAATGACAAGCATCCCCGCCGTGAAGTAATGACAGGCAGTAATCAGCTTTTTAGTTGAATTAAAGCAACTCTGCAGTGATTTATTTATTCACACAGACCTTTCTGCAGTTCCTTTAAGCTCTGCTCCTCTTTAGTAATCAATTTCCTGCCTCAGCTGCTGCTCTGGCTTATTAACATGTCAAACATGCCTACTGTTTATATACTCAGCCACCACTTTATTAGGTACACCTGTATGATCTAATGCAATCCAATACAACAGCTCAGTCAGTTTTTCCTTTACACAGCTTTGATTCACACAGTCAGAGTTATTAATTAACTGTATGTTTATTATTAAGGTTGTAGTTTGCGATGGTGTCACTTACAAACATGAGGGCAGAAGAATGTTATAAACTAGAGATGAGTCTCGTTGAGGAGGTAGGATACTGATACTACTTATTGATACCGACTTCGTTTCAGAAGAGTTTTGCCCACTACATTTTGTCAACTTGCTCGGATTTAGTATTTTTTCTCAGTTTTTGTGCTTCTAAATATGTTAAATTGTTTTGCTTTTGGCTGTTTTTACAATCGGGCATTTTGCGCAGGGTGTTTTATTTTTAAAATCGACTGGATTCTCTATGCTGTTTCTGTGTCTGACTTCCTGTCAGCTCGAGCTGCTCTGTGCAGTTGGACGCGGGCTGATCAATAATAAGCGAGAGAGTCACTTTTGGAACTTTTCTGAAACGGACCGCGGTGCCTCTGGTAGGGTTTGAAACATCGACTAGAACTGCTGCGATTAGCCCCAGCAGTCGGTGCGGCCACGGAACGCATCTCATCGCCATAAATTGCTGCAATAAATAGAGTTGTGACATAAAATGAAAAGTTAGATTATCCCCTGTGTTATTACATTTAGTAAAATGGGCCCACACCTTTAAATGTTTCACCCTGTCACCTGTTTATGTAACCAGTCAGGAACTGGTTTAGTACTGGTCTTTGCTACCTATCCCCGTTTGACAATACCAACTCCACAGTCTTGACCGAAAACTTCAGACTTGAGTGTATCTGACTGACATGTCAGGGGGGTTGGTCACTGTGGTAACGCGCCACAGTCTTAGCTATGTGGTGAGAAAAGAGCCCCAATGATAGACACGTGTGGTTTTAGTGGTTGTTTTGACTGATCCGAGCTGTTGTCTCGTTCACATGATTGTTGATAGGACGGATTGTTCTCCTTGTTCTGTGTGTGTGTGTGTGTGTGTGTGTGTGTGTGTGTGTGTGGCTTTGCAGCTGTTGAGTTGTGTCAGGGGACACGGGCAGCAGCTGTGTATGAGTGTTTGTGTTTTTCCCAGTCGTACTTTGTGATGTTTGAGACTGACAGATGTGTTTGGGGTTTCTCTCCCACAGGGCTACATGATCTCCATTCCTTCCCTGCCTCCTTGTGTTTGTTGTTACGTCAAACTAGAGTTGCACGATACCCACGGTATACACGGTACCCCGCGGTGCCAAATCGTAACAGTTCCTACTATACTAGAAATTCTACACAACGGTAGTACCGTGGATTACTATACTACCGGTGCCAGCCACCTCTACTCTCCTCTCGGCTTCTCACTGCATGCTACTCCCTCGTAAACAAACCAACATGGCAAGTACTGCAACCGAACTACACAGCTGCTGACTGATTGGCTTTTTGCCTGTTACTGGTGATGTCCGGGGATATGATAGGCTGTTTCCACACGCTGGGTCCGCCCGTCTGTTAGCTGATTGGCTGTTCGTTGTTTCTGCCGGCAAGTACGAACTCCATGAAGACAGCTCCGCTTCGATAGAAACTCGCTTCAAAACAAACAACAAGCTAAAGTTCTGTCTCGCCAAGACGCGCGCACGGCTTAGAGTCAGAAACACGAGACAACACACTCACCATGGCAGAAGCACCGGGCCCGAGCGACAAGTCTGCGTCGTCGTTAGTGGCACCATAGACATATATACATAGACATATATACATAGACATCTCATTGAGCAGGTTGGTCCGTTGCTGCGTTACATTAACGTGTCCGCCATATTGGATGTGGCAGATCTGCCCTGTAAACTAATCGAAGGAAATGGACTGAACTTCATAAAGCGCCTTTCTTTAGTGCTTTAAGTTCTTTAAGTTAATGCCTCTTATACACCCATTCACCCACACACCAATATATCTGGGAAACAAATAGGCACCAAAAACAACGTATGTAACTTTTAAAATGATGATTATAAATGTTTACTCCTTATGTAAGCACCAAACCAACGTATGTATTTTTCTAATGCTGAGTGTTTACAGCTACACGGGGGGCATTGATGAACATACATATACAGCTATACAATTGCAGTCTGTGTGTGTGTGTGTGTGTAAGTTAAAAACCTTGCAAAAGAATACTCTTGCACAGCTTTTTCCGTGTGTTGTCAGTTACTTTGCCACATACGTCGACGTACGATTCAGCGCGTCTACGTATATATGTCTGTGACTGACACCACAAATTTTGCTCAAAAAAACAAACTTGTTGTTTCAAACTTGTTTCAGTTTTAATTTTTACTTCACCAGTATTATGTTTATAATGCACCAAACAACATTAATAGTTAATAAGTATTTGTAACTTGTACAAATACATTGCAGTTCACAAAAATAATGATAATGATAATAAAAAGGCTGCAGGATCGCGATAATACCCAGAACCGTGATACTTTGTCTGGTATAGTATCGTGGTTACTCATTTTGGTATCGTGACAACTCTACCTCTAACTTTATGTCCTTGTTTCCTCTGTCCTTTAGTAGCTTCTCCTTTCCTTCATAAAGACTTATTTTACTTCACTACCTGTCTCTTTCCTCGCTCATGTTTGTCCTTTCTTCACTTCTCCCCCTGCTTCCTGTTGCTCATTTAATTTATCTCCTTCCCTTAATCACACCCAACTTTCCTCATTTCCTCCTCAAACCCTCACTTTCCTTTTACTTCCTCATCCCCTATGTCCACTACTTCCTTGTCTTTGTTTATGAGGATCCCAGGATATTGGTGTGTGTCAGCAGTAGCCACCTCCAGCCCTTATTTAGCATCATTTAGTCTGGTTATGCTACATTTCACTAATGAAACTACTCAGCAATAACACACACACACACACACACACACACACACACACACACACACACACACACACACACAAGCTGCTGAGTTCAGTCAACATGATGATGATGATGTCTTGGCTTTTGCTCCTGTCTCTTGAATTCTGGGATTTACCTTTTAATACTGAATTTAGAACAGCTCAATACTTTAGATTTATAACAAAAAAACTGAATATTAGAACAAAGTAATGACATGTTAATTTTTTAAACTTAATTTTAAATTTTTATTTTATTTTCAACAGCTTATAGAATCATATACATAAATATTCTCATTTCATCTGCTGTTTTCCATTTATGATCTGCTTAATAAGCAGCATAGGAGTAGATGCTATGGGTTACACGCGTGTGCAAAATTATAGTTAAATGAGAGTAAGTAGCACAAGAACATAAAAATAAGAATTTAAATAATTAAAATAAGTGGAAATGAGTTAACGAATTTTTAAAAAGGAGAGAGAAGAAAAAAATAAATAATTAAAAAGGGAGAGAGAGTGGTTTTCAGGTAAGAGGGAGTCTTGCATGAATGTATGTAGTTACATGCATGTGTGTCATCATCACCAAGGCAGATCTGTGGCAGATCCTTTTCTCAAGGCATCTCAATCTCAATTTGTTTCATCTGGTAAATCTGAAATTACAGTGTTAAAGTTGCTCATTAGATTTTAGATTTTGTGCTCAGTTAAAATTTTGTGTGTGCCGTTAACATGCATGTCCAATTTGCCTCCAAAGTTTCAGTTTTCCTCTCTCGACTGTTACACTTCTTCCTGAAATATGTAGTAATGGTCCATTATCACAGACAGGAAGCACTTCATATGGCGGTTCCTTTCTTGTCCATCAGCGTCCTCACAGTCCATGTACGCTGAATATCACGCGTGTGTGTTTCCTGTCTGGATCCAGCCATTCATTTTTTTGCTGCCTAAACAAGGTAGCCCAGACTCCTTCTCCTCCTCAGCTTCATCTTTCGTCCTAGTTCTACTTATTAGGGCTGTGCAATATGACCAAAATGTCCTATAAGGATAATGATGCATATAATAATCGGACTTATTTCTTTGTCTTTTAGATATCTATCTCTGTGCCGTTTTGTTGGATATGTATTTAAGTTAACTATAGCTGTGTGTAGCACTATTGCCCAAGCCAAATCACCCCTTAAGCGACAATAAAGTATATGTTGTCTTATCTTGAATAGTTTATATAAAATATAGCCTAATTATATATGAGTACACTGATCACATGATCTCCTTCCATCTTTGTGATTCTTTGCCATATGGTGCGCTGCAGGCAAAAGCCTCTTGCATCTGCGTCTGGAATAGACATCTTTCTATCATCATGTGACATACATTGTACAGCCTTTCTAGTTTGCTCATGTTAGTGGTTTTCTTTTTTGGGCATGTTGTGGCATCAGTTTTTAGTCATCTCAGAGGATGTGGTAGTGGTTGCTAGGTGCAGTTAATGTTTGTCATGTCAATCAAGGAAATTGAAATGATTTGAGAGTTGTAACCATTTGAGAGTTTCTCTTGTAATCTGTCTGATAGTGGCACGACACAGACAATGTCACCATCCTTAATCCTACCAACAAAGCTCTGATTGGTTGACACAAATATATAGACTCACTACCCTTCAACACTTTCCCAGTGTAAGGCCTGAGGCCCTGACCGTTGTTGCGTCTTGACTGTGTATAAACGTGGTTGCCCTCTGACAGATTATAATCTGATTACCTCAGTTGATTTTAAATGCAGGTGGAACAGGTGTATTTGTTGTTTGTAAGCACATTTGGTCAGACTAGTGTTTGACAGGTGAGAGACACCTTTTGCAAGTAACTGAGTCACCGTGCATGGAGCAGAGTAGCTCTGATTAATACTAATTAATTAATCTTGATCAGACTAAATGAGATATGATTAAAACGTCGCATTGGGGTTTGTGAACTTGTGTTAGGCATTTCTCATCAATTTGATCAAACAATTAATTGAGTCTTTGTTTAGTTTTTTTTTGTTTGTTTGTTTGTTTTTTTTGCATGAGTCTTTTCTTTTTTCTTTTGTCTTGACTGGACAATTTGAGCGGGAACAGGAAATGTAGTGGGATGACATGTAAACAAGTGTCTTTGGCTGGCTCTTCACCGAACCACCTCACTGTGCAAAAGTGACATTTAGAGAGAAAACAGTGAGGAACAAGAGTAACAGTCGCAATAGTTAAAGTTCTGTCGAGTGTGGTCGCAATACTTAAAGATAAAGGCCAATGTTAGAAGAAGTACAACTTACTGAAAACATATATAACCGATTGGATAAAGCTAGGTGTCCGTATGTCATATATGTGAATGAAAAGTTGTTTGTGCGCCTCTGTAACTCAGAGTGCCTCTGATTTCAGACACTAAATGTTCGGAAAAATTCACAGATTTGATCAGTTAAAGTGAAAAGCATCTCGGGCGATAGGTCATCAATCAAAAAAATGCTAATTCGTTTATTAATTTCATCAGTAAAATAAATAGAAATTAAACTCTGCTGTTGTCTAGTTAAAACCCTCTCTGTGGTCTGATGTCTATGCTTGGCCAAAGATCTTTTGTAACACAGCTGTGTCTTTGTTGTTCCAACAAATCCAATAGACTGATACGTCTTTTCTCTAGTAGATCACGTTTCAGTCAGCTCGTCCGGTGAATCTTCATATCATAATTTAAGCTCATCGATTTTAATAGTTTTGAACGAGCACAAGCTTATCAGATGTTTGATCTAATATTTCAATATTTAATCAACGTCTAGATAAATGTAAGTATTAAATTAGATGTTGGAGGACTCGGATCAGTAGGAGGACCACAAAAACTTGATCGGGACAGTCTACACTAACCACAAAGTGCTGTGTGTGTTGTAGGGAGGGAGGGCACTGTATTTTTCTCTTGCTTTGTTGCTCTGGGAATAGGCCTTCCAAACATTGCTGTGTTGGGACTTTGATCTGGCTATCAGATTCAATGTGAAATTAATTTTTACTTTGTATTGACTGTTGGCCTGGTTTTGCAGTCTGTGTTTTGTGGCTCTTCTGGACTCACTGAATAGATGTTTACTGAGACAACAAACAGCGCCAGCTGGGACAGAAAAGATGATCTAATTTACCTTGAGATGATTTGATGATGATTTAAGGTTTTTCATAAAGATGCACTTAAGAGTTTTGAAGAAATGGCCTCTTAAGTGCTCGGGTTAGGATACATTAGGGTGTGATCTTTTAAAAGCAGTCACTGTTCATCAAAAGGAGAGCACAGGTTAGTGACTTAACATCATTTTGATTAATACAGGGTATTAACAGTGACAAAGTAGATGAGTAGGGATGCTAAGACACATCTGGCGCATTCACTGACGGTAGAAAGAATCCCACAGTTTTCTGAAGAGCCGCTTTGAAACTCAAATTCCTCCTAATCTAAAAATCAGCAAAGATGCGGATCATCAGCGGACATGAGGCGGGCCAAATGACGTCTGGTTGTTCTTATAAGCCATCTGTAACAGCACCCACCCGTCAATCAAAGCAGCCACATTCTGCATAACTTTTAAGCCTTAATATAATTTGAACAGGTGAGTTGTATAAAAATTCACCCTCAGTACAGTTGTCATGAACGGGGAAATTAACTGTAGAGACCAAAACTGTTTTTTGTACCAGGCTGTAAACATGTTTATTTCTGCTGTGAAGTTGGACATTTTAACATGGGGACTTATGGAGATTGACTTGTTCTGTAGCCAGCCTCAGGTGGACCTGTAAGGAACTGCACTTGGGTGTATTACTTGCAATAAAGTACAAAGAAAATGCAAGTTGTCTCTCTAGTTAAAGAAACAAGATCGTTGTTGTTGCAAGAAGAAAAGATGTATAGACGGGAACAGCAGTTAAATAAAAAGTAATTTAAAAGTGATTTTAAAAAAAAAGTTTTTCAAAGACTTCTGACAAACCAAAGACTGATATGCAGCCTACATGAGCTCCCCTGTCCTTTTAAACTACCAAACCGACGACGTCTCCTAGAAATGGTAGACGTGCTACATCTCCTCTGTAACTCTTGAAGTTCAACACAGATGCAACTCACTGCCAAACTAGCACCTCTACTCTTAGATATTTCTGGAGGTCCTTAATTGGCTCTATGTCTGACTTACTGAAGGACAGGAGGATTCCCTCTCACACACACACACACGGCCCTTCGTTCAGAAATAGCAGCCTAATCACTCTGACGGCGTCGTAGAGCCTTGGTGAGCCCACAGCTTTGTTCCAGTCATGGCTTGATGATGTAAGCTATGTTCACACAGGTCCTCTAAGCTGATTGGCTGGCTGCTCAGGTCATTCACCACACCTGGCAAGACACACAGCGGGGCTGCGATTAACGATTGGGTTGTTTGTCTATTTGTTTGTGTTTGGACCGTGTACTACTGCGACGCTTCCCACGGTTTCAGCCTGACAGACGGTGCTCTCGCTGGCAGAAGGCGGCGGAGGTGGAGAGTGTGAAGGAGAAGTCTGTTGTTGTCAGGCGACATGGACTGATACCAGTTCAGTATCCTTTTCCAGTTTCCGTGATATTTTCACGTACAATAATCATAGCATGAAAATGTGATACTGCGCATGTGTATCATAAATATAACAACAGTATATCAATACACCGTATGACTCTTCAGTGTCATCAAGCCCTATGAGACAGGAGGATTGAAAGAGGGGTGGAGATAAAAAGATGAGGGGATTTGGGAGAGGATGAAAGAAACAGGAGGTGGAGGCGGTGAGTGTGTGTCTATACAGGAGAGAACAGGGGGGAGGCAAGTCGTCCTTGACTTTGACCTCCACCAGCCTATTCCCAGCCCTCTGCATCACACCGCATACAGGACGCTGCCTGCTAGAAACACACACCTGTTGTCTGTGTGATAGGAATTCACTGTAGACACATATAGATCCACTAAGAGCAACAAGACCCACCATACAGAGGGGATACCATACGCCAGCTGTTCACTGAATACCCCAAATACCTACCCCGGTATGACCAGATACTTTTTACTGTTCCATGAGTCTGTTGTTTGTTTTATTATCCATTTTTTTCTCCTCTTTTTAAAATACCATTTTTTTTGTGGAAATCTTGCAGAATGTTTTCAAAAGTCTGCTGACAAAACAGATTTACAACAGACTTGTCTTGTCTTTTAAACTACCAGACGATGAGATCAGACAATGTCTCCTAGAAATGATAAATGGGCTGCATGTCGTCATATCCTCTGCTCAACTTGCGTAATCTTGTTACCAAGTTGAGCAACATAAATAGCTGATTTCACCACATTTCAACTGTATGACAGTGGTGGAAAAAAACAAACATGAACATGACTGAGTCTAGAGTCATGCTTGGGGCCCTGTGAGGCTCTACGAATGGACAGAGCATGCATGTGGTTAGGATACATGTCATTCATAGCTCTGTTCTGAAATTAAGTGGCTCTGACCATCGCCATGTTAGATGTACGGTTCTTCAGCCTCCTGTCTAATCTGAATATTGTCAGATTATTGGTGGAACTAAGGCAGGGCAAATGATGCCTGGGTGGTCAAACAAGGCATCGACCTATCAATCAAAGTTGCCACACTGGTACCTCTGCATAACTTTAAGCCTTAATATAATATGAACAGATGAGCTCTATAAAAATTCACCCTCAGTATATTTGTCATGAATATGGAAATTAGCTACAGAGACCAAAAATTGTACCAGGCTGTAAACATGCTTATTTCTGCTGTGAAGTTGCACATTTTAACGTGGGGGCTTATGGAGACTGACTTGTTCTGTAGCCAGCCTCAGGTTGGATGTTTGAGGTGTTACAGTTTTTGGCACTTCTGCATTGGCTTCACCTCACAGACATGGAGGTTGCTGCTTGATCAGCATGCTAACATGTTGATTTTTAGCATTCACGTTAAATGCTAAAAACCTTGTTTTCTTTCTTTGTTTAGTTTATCTTCTTAATTTGCCAATTAGCTCTAAACACAATATGCAGCTGAGGCTGATGGGAATTTCATTAGTTTTGCAGGAAAAATTAAATGTCGATGGTGGTAAAAGACTATGACCATTATTCATGTGCTGAAAGGTGCTGAAGGAAAAGTCAGAGGATCACCAACTGACAGACTGACATTGCTGTCCCATGCAAAACATGAATTTTCTATTGATCTATTGATATGTTGAATAATCATTACATTTTTAGCCATTCAAAGGTTCTCTTGGCACATCCTAAATATGTGAGTATTTAGCTGGACGACAGTCCACCCAGTCACAGTGGGCGTGTTTGTATTTTGAAGTGTTTCTGTGTTTGTTGTTGAATGCACTGGAATTTTAGAAGTCGTGGATCATCAGGGTGATTTCACTGATCCCAGAACAGATGTGAGCTGATGTTTACTGTTTGCTGCTAATTTTAGATTTCATTGCTCATGGGAAACACTGTTTACCTTCTGTGTGTGCGTGAATGTGTGTTCCAGCCTGCGTCTGGGGCTCATGGCTCATGACTTGGTCAACCTTGGATCGTGACTTGAGATCAGACTGTTTCCATCGTGGCTAAACACGTGCTGTGATCGGAGCCTGTGATGTGGGCCTGGTGCCACTGTGTTTTTCTACAACAGGAACAGTGTAGTTAAAGGCATTTCTTACCTCAATGACATGTAGGAGGTTTGAGTTTTTTTCGGAATCTGGTGCCTGCAGCTCTGCATTTAAGCAGCTCACTTATAGCACAAAGAAATGTCAAAGTCAAAAAGAGAGTAGTCACTGATAAAATTCTGGACGCTAAGTAGTATTTTTACTTGTTTATTACCAAGATTTTTATCACAGTGCTTTAAAAACAAGCTCTTGTTTTGGTGCAGTCACTAAGTGGCACACTTCGTTTTTGTGGGGAAGTTCATCCCCTTTCTTGTGGACTGCAGCCCTTCAATATACAGTGTTTACATGATGTAATCGCCTCTCTGTATAGTAGTTTCTTTGCTACTGTTGGAGTCAACATTTCCCTTGTGTGCTGTACACACTTGGGCCGCTAACAGGTTAATCGAGTTGTGGTGGCCCAGTGGTGAGAGATGGAGCAGGGTGATCAATATGATATAATTTTAAATCACAGGAACTTTTTCATGCCTCGCTTCATTCTATTGGAAATGTGAAGAAACTTTCTGATTCATTAAAGGAAGTCTTCCTCACCTCTGTCGCCAAGTGCTTGCTCATGGTGGGAAATGTTAGGTTTCTGTAAATAATATTTAAAAGAGAGCAGACAGTCTGCTCTATATTAAGTGTCATGAGATAATTTTTGTCATGATATAGCTCTATATAAATAAAATTAAAGATGAAATAGGCAGGATCTGCCCCTGCCTATCTCAGCGTCTTACTAAAGGCTCACGTCCCGACCAGGGCGCTACGCTCCGCTCATACAAACCGTCTAGTTGTACCCTCACCTCTCGCAAAGCGAGGTCACTCTAAACTCTTCTCTGTGGTTGTCCCCAAATGGTGGAATGACCTACCAACGGCTACTAGAACAGCAACATCCCTTTCGACCTTTAAAAAACTTGTAAAAACCTTTCTGTTTCGAGAATGCTTCCCTGCCTAACAAAACTAACAACTACTCTGTGCTCCTTTACACCTTTCTCAGCTTATGTCCTCCTCTGTAAGTCGCTTTGGATAAAAGCGTCTGCTAAATGCAATGTAATGTCTTGTATGCGGTAAAAATGAGTTATCTTTATGTTTTCTCAGAGTTAAACAAGATGTAGTATTTTATTTGTAGGTTATTTATTATTTACTTACACACATCCCTGCACGTCTTGACCAAGCGACAAGAAATTGAGCCAATGCGGAAGTGCTAATAACTGTAAGTTTTCGAGCAGCCACTTGAGGTTGGCTACAGAACAAGACAGTTTCCACAAGTCCCCATGTTAAAATGTCCAAATAATAATGTTTACAGCCCGGTACAAAAAACAGTTTTGGTCTCAGCTAATTCATTTATTCAGATTCAAAGATGTCTTTGCTGATATGTAGATCAGCCAAGAGGCGGAAGAGGCAGTACAACCAACATGGCAGCAGCCAGAGCCACATGTATGTTGGTGCTTCAGAGACTTGTGGGTGACGTCACTCGTCATGTCCATTCTTTATACTGACTATACTGCCTCTTTCTGTCTCCCTGGCCAGCATGCTCTCACTCTTGGTCGGTGGCCCTACGCTCAGCATGTTTTAAGATGGCGCTCTAAATACAAACAAACAAAAACAAACCCTAACAACACGTGGCTCAGCTGTGATACTGTTTTCACCACAGCAGGTGGCATGTTGAAATGATGAACTGAAACCAGGTGTGTTTACTGTTACTGTACCTGCGCTGTGCTTGTAAATTGTTCATATTTCTGTGTTTTAGGGTAATACCACAGACCATCTCTCTGTCTCTCCCGGTGTTTATCTGCAGAGCATGTGTGAAATACATCGCCATATATTTGGACGTATGTTAATATACCTGAACCGCCCACTCAAGTAAAGCCTGTGTGTGGGAAACGCTGTGTTAACTCCATTATTTTGAGCCCGCATCATCATGCGTCATGCCTCACTACAACTATGAAACTCACCAGATGATGCCTTCAAGAACACACACAAAGCAGGCTATGACATCATTAGTGGGGCTGCTCCTCTCCTCCAATCCTCCTCCTTCTCTCATGTCTTCACGCAGGCAGTGATGAGTCATCTTATAGCAGCTCTGACGTGCATGATACGTGCATGAAACGTTCAGGTGTCCACAGTGTGTGGACCAAATCAGGAGCATTAATCTGCTGGGTTTTTCCAGAAGTTGGATCCGGCTCAACTTCTCGACTGCAAGTCACTACATTTTTTGGCGGAAACGTTTTCGCTGCATCCTGTCTGAATGTAGCCTAACAGCCTCCACTCTGCTCGGGAGGTTACCCACAAGAATTTGGTGTTAATGGTGTTTTGGTGATCAGTTCTGGCTCACAGACAGTATACTAGTTCATGTCTAACATACTGGATGGACTCTGAGTGCTCTGTGCAGGCCAGTCAAGTTCTTCCACACCAAGCTGTAATTTCTTTAGTCTCTGGCTTTGTGCATGAGGCAATCATCCAGTTTGCACCATAACCATGATGATTCACCAGATCATATGATTTTTTTAGGAACCTTTAATTAATATACATTTTTAAAGAGTAGACCATCTTCTCTTTCGTAATTTGAAAGAAATACAAATTCACGTGGTTTTCCAAACAAGCTCAATGACGGTTTGTGAGGCATCTTCAGCTTTGATGTGTTAATTGCAGAACATTCTGCTGTTGTACTCTATTATTATCATCTCTAGTGTCTTTGTTTCAAATGCTAATTATATATAATTGTGTTGGGGTTTTTTTTTTTTTTTTTTTAGGTGTTACTCGGCAACAGACAGGCTTTGATTTCATTCACGTTGTATTTGTGAAAGTGGGTGCTGACTGCTTACTGGAGCATAAATCCTGAATCCTCTCAGATCACTGATGTTTTAAAATTCAAATCATCAGCAGAGACCTCAGATGAAGTCAAAAGGAGTCTCATTGTAAATACTCCACATCGTTAGAAGCCGACAGTCGCAGCAGAAATCATGTACAGGACGACGTTCTGTTGTCATGCTCAACCAAAACATGTTTTTGTGTATGCTTTGTGGTTGAAGTTGACGTGTGGAAACATTTGATGTCAGATGTAGTGATGTGCCGAGAAAACTGTGTTTTTGTTTTGGTTCTGACTCATTTGGATCAAAACTGTTTGATGGGTAACATAATGAAACATAGAGTGTCAGAGATCTTATCACGCAGTTTTTTCCGGGATATATGTCACTGCCAGCGACCTCCAAAGGTTTATATCAGAGCTCCTGAGAAAAACTTGACCTTTATTTTGAAAAACAACTTTATATTAAATTAATCATCAATCTCATGCAGTGTTTTTTAAAACTTTTTACATCACGTACCACCTCAGAAAATATTCATCTCTCCAAGTATCACCATTTTAGAAGTTTTATTCAAAATGTTGTAGTGTTTTGTTAATTGTTTCTAAATTAGTTAATTTAATTAAAAAAATATATATATTTCAGAGTTTCCTCCACGTACCACTCAAGGAGTCTTGCATACCACCAGTGGTACTTGGGCCACAGTTTGAGAACCAGTGATCTCAAGTTCCCTTCAACTCTACAGAGCACTTTAGCCTCTTTCATCTCATAGTTTTGGTTTTACAGATCAATTGACAGTTAGAGGTGGAGTGTTTTGTGTCAAGATTTTCTTTCATGGTAAGATGTGGATTGCAAGATGCCACTAAATCCTACACTGAAATGCAGCTTTAAATATCAAACAATTAAACTTAACACGGTGTAATTTCCTCTCTCTACAGGAAGCAGTGACCTTGCCTAACAGACGACACCCTGCTTCTCCTGCCCTCCACCCAGCCCTGCCCCCCTACCCCCTGTCCCGATTGGGTCTCTGTGCTGCCGGCGGTGGAGTGGAGCACTGTGATCGAAGGCTTTGCGAGGTGGTTTTTCGGTCTGGCGCCGCCTCCCCCCGGGGCCGGCGTGCGCTCCCAGCAGCCCGTGGTGCCCTGTGCCCCCCCCTCCCCGTCACTGCACACCAGAGCCCATGCCGAAGGTAAGACCAGCACTGTGACTACTTCAGTGTGTTACAGTGGAGATCCCACAGATGTCTTTCATCAGTAGTAGTTTTTACTGCTCACAGGTTGTTAGTAGGATCAAGGTAGCTGTTAACTGCTGCGGCAAAGTTGCCCAATCATGTTACCCAGGCAACCACAGCTGTAACAACCTGCTTGTACCTTTTTTGTCTCTTCTAAACAGAGATTAAAGAGGTAACAGAGGACAGCAGTGGGAAAGATGTTGCTTAGGTTGATTTTTGTGTTTCATCTTCGCTCAAACTGCAATGAATGCTAAGTGTCAAAGACTTTGTACACTGAGAACTGAAATCTGACAACATCTGGACAGATTTGTAGTCTTGTTATCTTGCTTTGTTCCGATTGTTCCTGATTTAATTCATGATATTGCAGCTGCTTATGTTTATACACTGTTTAACATTTGAAGACTTTTACAGGTTTTGTATTAAAACTTTCCAATTCTGAAATTTAGGTTTCAAGTATCATTCTGGCATTGATTGACAAACTTTAATATCCCAAAGAGAAACTGATGTGCAGCATCATGACTGAGACTTGTATCCTAGTAAGAGCAGCTGCCTGAGCAAAACTATGCACTGGACCTTAGAAGTAGTGGCCCTTTCAGACACAACATAACAGCAGCTGTGGTTCAGCAGCAGGCGCAGTACGAAATCACATTGTATCTGAACAGACTAAGAAGTGGTTCAAACAATGCATAGTCCGTTTTTGTTTCTCTTTCTGACGCCCGATAAATCCTTCTCTCCTCTGCAGGAGGAGGTGCAGCGCGTCCGCCAGGAGCCATGTGCCTCCCTCACACCAACAACATGGACAACAAGCTACAGGGGGTGGGGTCAGGGGGAGGGGCTTCACTTCGACCACGAGTAGGAGGCGTTCCACTGGAACCCTTCATACATCAGGTGGGTAGGAATGACGTGTTACAGAGAAAATCTTGGTATTTAAGTAGATATTTAAGTTTATGTTGCCTCTGTGTGTGTGTGTGTGTGTGTGTGTGTGTGTGTGTGTGTGTGTGTGTGTGTGTGTGTGTGTTTGCAGGTGGGAGGTCACACCAGCATGATGCGTTATGACGACCACACAGTGTGTAAGCCTCTGATCAGCAGAGAGCAGCGTTTCTACGAGTCCCTGCCTCCAGAAATGAAGGAGTTTACTCCAGAATATAAAGGTCAGTCTCTACTCACTGATGGATTTGTTGGAACTTCTTCTATGAACCTCTACTTTTGAGTAATATACTCACACAGCCGTATTGTCAGATGGGCTTGAGTAGAGCCTTATGATATGCCTTCTTGGAATTGTTCCATAATATTTCACCGCAGAGAAGATGTTAAATATTAGTCTTCGATCATTAACAAGTTGTTCATTTAAATTCGGTCTGTCATAGCTGGAATAGTTGTTGGTTAGATAAACTAAACTTACGTGTAGCCACTCTAGATTGTGAACGCACATTCAGTTGAGTTCATTCACAAAAAAGTTTAAATACAAGTACAATCATATGTGAAATGGGACACCGTGATAAGTCATCTAAAGCTTAAACATAGGCACATTTCTCATTAGCGTATCCTTGTAGTGTCAACAGCTGTCTTGTTGTGGCCCATTCCTATACAGCCACATCACAAAATTACAGCTGAATTTATTTATAAATCCATCAAATGTGACACCAGAGTCACAAACAAAACAGTACAATATGAAAGCAGCCCAGAATCATAATACATAAAAACACACCGTGCTAACATCTACATCAGTTAGGTTACCGACAGACGATAAAGACCAACTCAAAAAGCCGCAAACACATTTAAAACGACTGCACTTAAGAATTATTGAATCCTATTTCTGTTGGTTATAATATTCATTGTAGTTTTAGAAATGTTTTGAATAGAAGTGACTGTGCACACAACGTCTAGACTGAATTCTTTTGACTGAATTGCTTTATTAAATATGAAATAAGACGGTTTTATTCAGCTTTTACTACCCTGCAATGTATCTGTCTCACATTCATGTGTGCAGAGATACCTTTTCTGTATTACAATGTCATAGTGGGTTATTAATCTCAGACAGACAGTTTTGTTGTCTTCTGAGGAGCCCAGGTCTCTTTTAGGGGAGCTCAGCCATCGCCCTCTCTCCAGGTACCCATGATTCAAACACTGTTCTAAATATTCTTTACTCTCCGGATTTGGTGGCAGACTGAGAGGCAGACAGGCCGAAGAGAAAGACAGAAGTACGGATGTTTACTGGCAGTGAAGTGGTTTAGCTGCTCTGCTCTTCATCATCTGGCACATACTGTAGCTGCTTCCACTTGCTTTTGCTGTAGTAACGGACCCAAACACACTTTGACAGCCAGCGAACACACACCTCTTCCTCTCCTGCACGTATGTGACCTATTTATCATTTTAGTAAACTATGTAAGAGATGAGACACTGACGAAAGACGGAGGCGTGGGCAGGCAGCAATGAAGTGAGGTGGGAGATGAAGAGACGTTTGATGGTAGATGGAGAAGCTGGAAATAATAACATTAACGGTGGCTCTGTTCCGTTTAGATGTCACGACAGTGGGCCCACAACCCAAACAGCCCTGACACTGAAACACTTCAATGGAATGCAGTCATTACTGTGATACATTAGTTTGTCTGCCTTGAAGAAGGTTTGGCAGGAAAGTGCGACGAAACACAAGCCGTGTTACAGTTGAATACAACATGCTGATACTAAGCAGGTTACATGTAGTGAGGTCACGCAGGAAACTATGCAGTAAGGGTGTGCAGTGTGGTGCTGAAATAATGATGATATTCAAGGTAATTATTGATGACATTACTGCCTCCTGGCTAATCAAAAAATGGGCAAAGACATGGAACATTGGTGGACCTGACACTGGCTGAATGATGCCTCATTGCACAAACAAGCCATTTGTAACAGCACCCACCTGTCAATCAAAGCAGCCACGCTGTTAATTATTCATAACTTTAAGCCTTAATATAATTTGAACAGGTTGTTATGAACGGGGAAATTATCTGTTGAGACCAACACTGTTTTTTGTACCAGGCTGTAAACATGTTTATTTCTTCTGTGAAGTTGGACATTTTAACTTGGGGGCCTATCGAGACTGACTTAATTCTGGAGCCAGCCTCAAGTGGATGTTTGAGGAACTGCAGTTTTTTTCTGTTTTACCTCACAGCCATGGAGGTTGCTGCATGACATAAACAAAAATAAAAATCACCAAATCTGAGCAAAGTAACAAAGTCTTGTGGGCAAATTGCTCCACATCTGAAACACTCCTGGTGTTGTATGAAGCCGCGTGGACAACAGACCAAAACAGCATCGTGGCTGAGACATCACTCAGCCATGTCCAGAGGGATTTAGGGGTTATTAAGGTGCCCTAATCTCCAACTGTACTGTTGTTGGTCGAGTTGCATTGTGGCATTTTTATTTGTGGCATTATTTATGTTTTTATGTTTTCATGAAGTAGTCCTTGACCAGACCAGACCTAATCACACTACCTAGCAAACAATTTCTGTGTTCACTCAGAGCCTTGAAAAATAATAAATGTGCCATCAGAAGCAGTGATACTGTATTTGTGTTGGATCTGATGCACAGTTTGTATTTTTGTTTGGCTTGCACCTTTTATTATTTATTTAAATGTTCATCCTGTGATCTGTGAGTTTTTGGTATTTTTGCATTGACTTTATTTCTACTAAAACTAGAGCTCTCCCTCAATCGGGCCTTACTCAACAGGGTGCAGATGGTTGAGGTGGTTAAATAAGTTTGTTGTGTAGCCTCCTTCCTGCACTTTGATGTTATCATAGTTTCTTGTACATCTGATATTTGTAACCAATCCACAGCCACGCGGCCACTACTGAAGTCGCTCCTGCTTTTTGAAACTTTCGCTCTCAGCCACACTTGTTGCTTTGTGTGTTATTGGTTTGACGCCATTACAGCAACACGTCCAAACATTTTTCTTTCATCTTGTTAAAAATTATACAGGTATTGTCGTAAACAATATGATACAGCACGTCCCTAGTAACGTGCTTTTTGAGTGTGCTGTTTTTGGACGCACTGTAAAATAGAAATCAAGTGTTTTCATTTATTGTGCTAGATTAGACCTCTTGTAAAGTCTTTCGAGGTGTACATAAACCTAATTTCCACAGAATGGTACACATTGTTTTGGAACGGTTCCTTTTTTTTCTCAGTCCAGCTTCCAAGCCAGCTTACTGGCCACTGACTTGTCAGCAACCTGACTCGTCCAAAAACAAGACTGTGACAGAGCAGACTCAGACAGAGCATGAGTGACATCACAGGTTTCCGAATTGCCATTTTGAAGCCGAAAACATGCAGCGCTGGCCGCTGCCATGTTTGATGCACTGCTTCTTCTGCCGCCCAGCTAATCTGAATATCAAAAACATTGATTATTGGCAGATCTAAAACAGGCCGAATGACGCCTGGGTGCTTAAATAAGCCATCTGTAACAGCAGCTGTCAAGACTACACTATCAAGTGCTTACCTGTCCACGCTGTTAATTCTGCATAACTTTAGGCCTCAATATAATTAAAACAGGTGAGTTGTATAAAAATTCACCCTCAGTACAGTTGTAATGAACGGGGAAATGAACTATAGAGACCAAAACTGTTTTTTGTACCGGGCTGTAAACATGTGTTTAGAGACCAAAACTGTTTTTTGTACCGGGCTGTAAACATGTGTTTAGTTTATACAGCTTTATAACTTCTGTAGCCAGCCTCAAGTGGCCGCTGGAGGAAATACAGTTTTAAGCACTTCTGCAGCCATGGAGGTTGCTGCCTGGTTTCTATCCACCTATATGTATCCGCTTTTTAAATTTGGGAAATCAAAATCAACTCATATTTCCATTGAAGAGACAGAAATGATAATGAGGAGACTGTAACCTCCCTCTTCTTCTGCAGTTGTTTAATAGCACTCGACTGGAGAATTAGTGGCACTGACTGTTTATCTCTTAATATTCATGTAACAGATGTGAACACGTTAACTTGTATTTCATTTTGCTGATTTTATATCAGTTAATGAAAATAAAACTTGGTGTGGACTTGCTGCTGCTTAGTGCCTCCAGCATACTGAGCTACTTTACATGACCCATGGTGGATATATTCCCAGTACACTGACCTGCAGTTACTAGTATGTCTGTATTCCACCAGTTCACCCTGCTGGTGTTGTGGGTTCCAGTGCCATGACAACAGTGGCCCATAAGGAGTCTATATTTAGCGCTGGATCTCTGCCCACTACCATTGTCCTGCTGATTAAATAACAGCAGACAGACAGCTGCTCAGACGACTTTTTGAATCTGTCAAGGTTGTTTCATCCAGAAACTGTTCCGACGTTATCATATTAAATTTCTTCTTGTATTGTGGAGGTGGAAGTGGTGAAGGAGTCCAGCTTGGTCTTGATCTTTGGAGCTGATTTCCCTCCAGTGAGCAAACTGCGAGCAAAATTCAATTTGAACAAACAGGGAGGATGTTCAGTGTCTCACTTAGCAAGGAAGAGATGCTCCTCATTTTGTACAGCCAAAAATAACATCTTAATGTTTAAATAAAACCTATCTGGGAGTTAAATCTATAAACAATCTCTCAATTGAATTTCCAGTACATTTCCTATGTCTTGATATACAGATGGATGACAAATTACATCAAAATCCAACATTAAGTGTTGTGTAAGGTGTTGTTCCACCATGACCTCCAGAAGAGCTTTGGTTCTGGAGACTTCCAGAAGATATTCCCTCATTTGGTGCAGAGCACTAGCTTACACTTACACATTTCTCTGTTCTCTGTCATAAATATGTCAGTTATTTCTAAAACATCCCGTCTGTATTTTGCTCTGTCCTGTCAGGTGTGGTGCTGGTCTGTTTCGAAGACGACTCTGACGGTTACATCAACCTGGTGGCCTACCCCTACGTGGAGAGCAACATGGAAGGAGGGATCGCAGAGCACGAGGAACGTGACCCCCCAGAGAGGGAGCAGCCGAGGAGGAAACACTCCCGGCGGAGCCTCCATCGCTCCTCTTCCTCCTCTGACCACAAAGAGGACCGGCCCGAGAGGAGGGAGGCTCACGACACTGACTCCTCTGATAAGTAAGATCGTATTAAAGGAAGTTACTGTGTGACTGTTTTAGACATTTGAAGACATTTCATTTGGATCTAGCATCCATCAGTGATTTTCAAAGAGTATATATTTTCCCTCCTGCAGGAATGCTAAGACCCGTTAATTTTAGATCTCTGGTTTGATGGCAGTAACAAAACGTATCAGATTTTTCCAGCAGAAATCCTTTCAAAGCGGAGAGTTAGTGGAAGTAGTCTGGGTTTCAATACATGAAGCCACATTTCCTCTAGCTTCATTTTCCCAGCGCTGCGTAATGTCATTTGTAGATCTTTTCTTCATTGAGGTGAAGCCCTTGTGTAGTTTGTCTACGATGCCTTTTAGTGTTATTTTGAATTATAAGCATCATGAAGTGTCTAAGTTACCGTAAATCAGGGGTGAGTCTTTAAGTACCAGTAAAAATCCTCTTTGCCCAGCTTGTAATTCCTAAAATCCACCGGGCATGGCTCTGTGACCGTTCTTCATGTAGCTGCATACCCTTCAAGAGTGTTTTGCCTGCCAGACTTTGTTAACTTACTTAGATTTGGTCATTTTTTCTTGGTGTATGTGTTTCTAACATATGTAAGTAGGCTACAGTCTGTGCAGGTTGTTTTATTATGAAAATTAACCGTATTCTCTATGCCGTTTGTGTGTCTGACTTCCTGCCTGCTCTATCTGTTCTGTTCTGCTTAACAAAGCTGGTCTATTTTTGTGGGGGGTGCTACGACTAGAACGGAGAGCTGCTTGTTGTGCTCTTCTGAAACGGCTCTTCTGCTGGAATCACAATTATTGTCCAGAGTGCGATCAGCTCTGCCGGCCACACCACAGCGGGAACACGTCACAGCCAGAACAAGTTGCAGCCGCGCTCCGTGGAATTTAGGAGTAAGACATGAGTCCTCAGTTATAAATATATTAATTATCTTGTGTCCTCTTTTACCGCAGTGTTGCAGAGCTGAAGAGTCCCAGGCTCGACCCAAAGATCCACTCGGAAGTTCCCTTCCAGATGTTGGACTGGAACAGTGGTTTGAGTTCAGAGAGGATCAGTTACAACCCCTGGAGCCTCCGCTGCCACAAACAGCAGCTCAGCCGCATGAGGTCTGAATCCAAGGACCGCAAACTCTTCAGTATCCTTCCTCAGCAAATCACATCTGCCAAAATTCTGCACAACCAGCGACTGTAGTGTCACCATACCTGAATGAACATAGCTGTATGCTAAAAAGCTGATGTTTTACAGAGTAACTATTGCAAATCTATAGCCCACAGCTCTGACTAGTGGTTTTAGTACTGAACTATTTGACTAGTCGTGTAGTGGAGTACCGTAATAAGAGGCAGTGAATGTCAGTGAGACTGAGGAATAAAGTGGAGGCTGGGAGGTGTCAGAGGTTATCAGGTCAAGGGTTGTGTTTTGATCTTCGGCTTCAAAGAGGACAGACTGCAGCTGCCTGGAAAACACAGCGACATACACTCTGTCCTCAGTGAGATCCAACGGGGCTCAGCAGATTCAACAGGGCAGACACTATTCTCAGACACTATTCTCCGTGCTGATAACATTCAGAGTATTGAAATTATCAGCGTCCAGTCATCAAACAAGTACTTCCCCTTAATTGTAAAGAGACCATATCAGACATGAGTCAAATATACGCGGCATGCTACATAACACAGAGCAGTTATCTCACTGATAACCATGTTTGCATAGTCCCAAACAATGTGATAATACATAATAAAGGGAAGGAAAGAGGGTATTTACAGTAAAAGACAGTGTTTCCTCAGTGAGTAAATTGTAGAGATTAAAATATAGAAATATGTTCATATTTCCATGAATGGACCACACCATGAACCCCCAAAGAGGGGTGATGTTTTTATGTATTTCATCTGCATACAGAATGTTTGTTTGAAACAGGTTCATGTCACAGATACACTCTGATCAGCTCCTTTTTTAGTTTAGTTATTATTGAAATCTCAAAACCGTCTCCTTGTACTTTATGTCTGGATCAATTTTCATTAAATTTCATTCATAATTTCATTCAAATTATGTCAAAAGTGTTAGAGCAGCTCAAAGGACTGAAATTTTAATTTACAATATTTGTTTCTAAAAGCAACTTTAGTCAGCATAAGCAATGCAAAATGTACATAAATGAACGTGATTCAAGTGCAGAATACTATAAAGTCTTTTATCTCAATCTGTAGCGATCAGGGACGGTGTGGTTGTCAAACAGAAAGTTGCTCCTTAACTGCAGCATTTCAACCAGAGTTCCTGTTGTTGGAGAATGTGGTTCACCACTTCTCTTACCCCTGCATCCTGGACCTGAAGATGGGCACCAGGCAGCACGGAGACGACGCCTCCGAGGAGAAGGCGGCCAGGCAGATGAAGAAATGTGAACAGAGCACATCGGCGACGCTGGGAGTCAGAGTGTGTGGCATGCAGGTACAACAACCGCCGCTACTGCTCAAGTCAACACCATAGAATCAATCGCAGTCCTGAACAAAAGACACAGTAATGACACAGGCTTGTTGATATTTAGGACATCCAGCATAGAGTAACGTAATCTTAGATTACTCATGCAGATTTAGAAAAGACTCATAGAAAACATAATATAATGTAGGAGACTTGATGTGTAAAAGTGAGGTGTGTTTGTCTCTGCAGGTGTACCAGCTAAACACGGGTCACTACCTCTGCTTGAACAAGTACTATGGCCGCGGCTTGTCGATCGAAGGCTTCCGCCAGGCCCTCTACCAGTACATGCACAACGGAAATGGTCTGAGGCAGGACCTCTTTGAACCAATCCTGAATAAGCTTCGCAGCCTGAAGGCCGTGCTGGAGAGGCAGGCATCCTATCGCTTCTACTCGTCTTCACTGCTCATCATCTATGAGGGACAGGTGAGGCGGGACTTGAAACATTGTGAAGGTTTAAGATTTGTGTGTCTGTCAGGAGACTTCACTTTGTCGTGTTTTGTATTCATTGCTTTTAATTTTAATGATAACAATAAAAGTGACTTCACTTGAAGCTCAGATAAGGTTTGTTTACACTCTGTACCTGCAGCCAAGCCTGGATTACCAACCAGGCCCGGGGATAAATGAATGAATTTAAGTTGCTTTTAATCAAATTACAATCAAATTAACTCAGGGCCCATTAGCAGTTTTTACCTCAGTGATTTAGTCTCCTCTTTAGTCTCTTAGTTTCCCACCCACAAACACAAATATATATATATATACACTTTGTTTTCTAGGACATATTCTGCAAAAAAAAAAGAAAAAGGCAAGTTTATAGAAGAAAAACTGAATTTCCCTGCAGGTTTAAAAGATGAATCTTTTCTTGTCAGCTGACTTTTTTTTTTTTTTTTGTCCTCACTGTAGGAACCTGAGGGCCCTTCAGTCCTCAGCACTGGGCAGCATGCACCCTTGCAACAGAAGCCTCCTGTGGCCCCTGCAGTGTCCGATTATTGCCCTGGACCCCACGCACCTCCTGCCCCAGATGCTCCCTGTGAAACGGACATGAGCCAGAACCCAAACCCGGGGTCACTGCCTTCTCAGGGACCTGGACTGATGTCTCCGCCCGTCCCTTCCCCGAAGGCCCCACCCAACAACTCAGACTGCCACTCCTTTCTGCCCCCTCTCTCCTCGTCTCACCCCCATCCAGACTCCTCCTCCTCCTCCCCTGCTCCCAGCCTAATTCCCTTCCCCCCTCCTCCTCGCCCGCAGTCCCAACAGCCCCCTCTGGTGGATGTACGTATGATCGACTTCGCCCACTCCACCTTCAAGGGTTTCCGTGGCGACACGGCGGTGCACGACGGGCCGGACCGGGGCTACGTGTTTGGACTGGAAAGCCTGGTCCAGATCCTGGAGAGCTTGCGGGACGACAACCTGCCGTAGCTCTGAACACACACACACACACACACACACACACACACACACAGAAAAACACACGAAATAAACACACAGCTTGTTGTGAGTTGGTGCAGGTCGTGTCGTGGTGTTCTCAAGAACTGAAAACGGTTTTTGGCTGTAAATATGGAACAGGGTTCGTCAGGAAGTCACCATGGCAACATGGGTACTCTACAGTCGTGTTAGTTACTATGGCAACGGCCAGGAGGTGGGACAGTGGAGCCGAAATGGCTGCAACTTGGAGCTGATATGAAGAACCTCCGTCTGTCTGAAGCTCTGCGCAACACACACACACACGTTTGTACTTCTATACTTGTGAGGACCCTCGGTGACGTAACTCAATCAGTAGCCCCTCATGCGAACTAAAAACCAAACCACAACCCTCAATCAAGTATGTGTTTTGTGTCTTTGAGTTAGATGTTTTTGACTTTCTGCTGAAAAGGGAATGTTTCATGGTGCTCAGCTCTAATCTGAGTTAACATACGAGCATCACAACTTGGTCCTGGTCCAATTTGAAACAAGGGACACAGGTTAGATGTAATCTACCTGATAACATATTTAAGGAACACACATGAAGTGTCAAACAGTGCTTTATTCTGCACAGTGAAGCTCAAACATCCACGTAACAAGAAGCAAAACACACTTTAACGATAACACCGAGTCAAACTTTGAAAGATGTGAGGACCATCCAGAAATGTCCTCACTATCCAGGTCCAAATGTTTGGTCCTCACCAGGATAGATGAACAAGATCACACACACACACACACATCCTGGGAACAGTCGTCTGTGGAGCTGTTTGACAACACAGTGGGACAGACCATCCTCTCTGAACGACCAATCAGCTGCATCCCAGGGGCCACTCACTGAAGTTGGCCAACACTCACTTTTACCCCCACACCCCCCCCACTCTCACTCCCTGACTCCCCCCTCCTCCACCACCCCACCTCCACTCCCTTTCACTCCTCTTTCTCTACGGAAACCAAACCTGGACAGGTGACCTGGACACTCTTTTAGCGTTACCTTGAGAACGCACCACTCAGAAACACATCCGAGCATCTGTTAAAGCAATAGATGGCGATGGTAGACCGGCAACTCTTTCTTCAGCAATGCAGAGGGCAGCGTCACCCCATAGGGAGAATGGCGATGAAGTGCATCATAGAAGTAGGCTTTAAGGAGAGAATATAGATAATTCCTAAAACGCTGTGTGTCCGTTTATCGGGCGTAATTTAAAAAAAAAACAAAAAAAAAAACATTAGTCAGTGTCCTGTAAAATCATCCCGTGTAACATGGACAGTATCAGTGTCACTTTCCTAGATCTGATCTGGTGATTCTTCGTGTCAACAAATCCCATGAAAACCAACAACAGGCTGTTCCAATTAACAGGCACTCACTGTGCCTGATATATCTTATTCCTCTGTGCCATTATTAAAAACACATCAAGCAGTCACACTGTTGCAGTGGGTGACACATTCCCAATATGTTGAACACACACACTGTAGTTTATTTTGACTCAGTCCCACATACACTGCCCTAAATACTCACTAGAGCATCAAAGAAGGATTAATCCACCACTGAAAACAGTCCCCAATAAATGCACTATTTCTTCCCCGTTTGAGTAACATTTGCTGATAAGTTCATTGTTCAGCTGTTTGGGGAAATAACTGAGCCTGAAATTAAAGTTATACATTTGTAAGATTTATTTTTGGGGGAGTATTTCATAGCTGACAGTTGAGAGATGACAGGAAACTTCTGGACAGACTATCTGTGGATGCCCCCCCCCCCCATCAGAGCAGCTATGAATTGGTGTTTTCTGCTGCTGTTTCCAACAGAGGTTAAACTTTTTAATTCAGTTTTTAAAGCTATCCTGGACAATGCGTCCTTAACATGCTCAGAAAAATAGAAACAAAGGATCAAAAGCTTCAAAAACAGCCACTCAGTGGACGCAATATATTTGTAGGAACCGATGGGTTTGGAGCTGAGACGTCCAGCTCAGATGTTGGTTCAAGTGTTTTCATGGGATTTGTTGACAGTACAAAAATACAAAATAATACTAGCCGTATTCTTTAAGTTAGGGCTGGGTGATATGGTCAAAAACCAAGAAGAATATTAAAGAAGAAATTTATTCGTCCATATATTCTATACGTACGTATATATGTGTTAAAATGCCCACTGTTATCCTCGGCAGGTTTTCCAAATTGAAATCCTGCTTGAAATCTTTCATTTGGACAACAGAATGACGACTTTAACAATCACGATCACTTCCACTGGATGTTTTTAAATAATTGAATTGAATTATTGCCCAGCCCTGCCTCAAATGTGTCACATGCAGAAAAAGAAAATTAGTCATCCTGTAACTACAGAAGCAGAATCAGCCAGTGTCACATTTAAAGATGTCATCGTTTATCTCATCTGATTGGTCCTGATGAGACAACCTTAGCCAATTACATTTGTCCGTTTTATGCTTCCTTCAACAAGTTCCAGAGGCCAGCTGTGACGCAGTGCCGCCCCCTACTGGACAGCGACGGGAACTCAACCCCCAGGAGCTGGAATAAGAGAGAGCAAATATGAATATTTTATTTTTGGTTTATCAAGGTGATAATTTATTTTTTTATTGTACATTTACCCACATGTGTGGGTAAATGTTTTGTCTTTTACATGTGTCCTCTCCTCCCCCCCTCAAATGTATAAAATGTAAAGAAAATTAAGTGCATCAGAGACACAATGTGTGAAATGTCAGGAGAATACGTAGTATTATTTGAGCTAACTCAAGTCTGTTGTATTTGCTGCTGACTCGGCCTCAGTCTAAGGTTTGTTGGGTATCAACAGACAAAATCAGATCGCCGTTTCGCAAAAAAAAAAAACATCGCAGCAAATCCGGACTCGAGTCAGCTTACTGTACCCAACACTTGTGCCTGCTGTAGAGTTGTTGCTCAGGTGGGAAGCTCTGTTGAACGTGTGTGTGTGAATGTGTGTGAGTGTGTGTGAGAGAGTTAGATCAGAGGTAGACGCCATCTTTAGTCTTTGGTTTGTTTCACTTCACATTTAAGGAGTTGGTAAAGAACTGCATGCACTAACGTCCTCCTGTTTGGGTCAGTTTTTCACCACACAGCGTCAAAACATTCTTGTTACAGTCATCGGAGTCAAAAGCAGCAAAGGTCTCTCTCAGATCTTGGTATTTCATCATGGATATTAGCCTCAATGATTGATCATTTATTTAGCAGCATTTTCTGCATCTGACATCATCCTGACTGTTTGTTAGAACAGTGAAAGTTAAGTGAGATTAAATCTTTCCAGAAGCTTTTGGGCTCGTGTTGTTATTACTGCAGATTAAATGTTGAATGTTGAAATTGAACTCAACGCTCTTGTGACAAATGAGGTTTTCATCACAACAACGAGAAGCCTGTGGAGGCTTGACTTTAGCAAGCTGCTGGGCATGCTGATAAAAGCTAATATTAACGACATAAAGCTAATAAAATAATCTATAGTCTGTGAAGGTTCTCAGTCATCCAGGTCATCTTTTTTCAGAAAAGGTTAGGTCTTAACCTTTTTTGAAGGTCTATTGTTGGAGTTTAGTCAAACAGCGACATTTTTTCTTGTTTTTAGTGATCATATAAACAAAACATTAGCAGGCGCAGAGAGAGACTCACACATCTCAGGAGTCAGTTTATCAGAAAACCTCAACACAAATTTCCGCGGCCACATTGACTTCCATCCATTTTCTGTAACCGCAAATGGTGTTTCTCTAGCTTGACCTTTGCAATTCTGCAAGACAAGGTGTCTAGATTTAACCTTAAGCTATTGTCAGTTTCTAGTTCAATCTTGGACCTCACTGTGGTGGGTTGGAGGTGTACATGTAGGTCTGTAAGGCTGACTGAGCACTAATGCTGGCACCAAACAACTTTTCAAACAATTTCCCTGATGCTGACAAATTTCCAATTTCTGTATAGAATCCTGAAAGTTTGGTGTAAACTCAGTCTGAGTCGGTCAGATTCTCCTCATGATGTTCCAAAGAAATCATCCATCCATCCATTATCTGTAACCGCTTATCCTCATCCTCACTGTGGGGATGAGCCTATCCCAGCTGACTTAGCACAGTCCTTCCGTTCACATAGTGGCCTAATTTTTTCAGAGTCAACCTCAGAGATCAAGAGGGTCTATATCAGACCCATTTCACCATGATGGCTTTCCGTGCTAACATTAAAAGCAATTAAACTGCTTCACTTTAAATTGTTTAAGCGAGTCAGAGACCCCGAAAATGGATTTGCTGACATGTGTTGCTTTATTGATGTTTGAACATATTGCTTTCCAGAATATCTTTCCAAATTTAGTTACATTCCCACAGGCAATGCAACATCTTACCTACATGGAGTTTTATGTTTAAGATAATTTGGTGAAACTCCTGCTTTATATTTAATATAAATATATGGTGATATATAAATATTATGTATGATGTTATTTTATAATATAGGCTATAATGTAGATTGAAATTCTGTAAGGCAACATATCACCTTAAGATGATACAGTGAACTTGGAGTCATGTTTATGTCCACATGATGAAGTTCAGTTCCCTATTTTTGCTCTGTTTTTGTCTCTACCAACTACCAAAAAATATCTTTAGCTAATCACTAGCTGTTCAACAGTGTTCACCAGCTAGTATACAGTAAGTGCCAAAACTATCTATTAGAGCTGTGAGTGTGAACCAAAAGAGTAAAAGTTACCGACCTGAGAGCAAAAACATAACTTAAACTTCAAGACATACATAGAAATAGGTATTTTTGTGATTTAGCTCCCTCAGTTTTAGAGTGTAATCCCACTGTGGTAAATATGGGCAGCTGTACACTTTGCTATGATTATATTACTTATGATCAAAAAACTAGTGAGTCGACAACTTTGCTAACAGCCAAACAAGCAAGGTCAACAACACAAGACACTAAACTTTTGAGCAGCTGGCTAACAAACTGAGCTAACATTAGCTAACAGCAGCTACAGTCTGTTTTTCTAGCATTAATGAGCTTCTAAAAGAGAGAGAAAACAGACGCTGACACTGTAAACAGCACAAATAAGTGACAGACACATGGTGTGATTCATGCTAAGAGGGTAAAATGTTACACTGTACAAAATATCATGTGTGCTAATTATGGAATAACAGGCTGATTACACATCACCAGCAGTCAGTCACATGCATGCATGCACCTCTCCTACACAGAGTTAAAATGTTGATCTCAGGCTTGATGTTTCATAATAAACAACTTCAGCAGCTGGATTAGAGCCAGAGATTTTGTTTCCATCAGACAATTAGGACTCCTGTGGGGATGAAGATGTTTGAGCCTCCCATCCAAAACCTGGCAAAACTCCAGCTGAAATGAGACTGAGCTGTGATTTTCCTCATCTTGTCCGGTTATTGAACTCTGTCCTCTGAGACCTCCAGCTGTGTGACCACATCTGTTGTTGACTCACACCGGAGAGATCAGATCAGTGTGTGACATGTAGAAAGATCATGAGTCACTTCATCTTTTGTATTGTTCCATCCTTATATATATATATATACACACACACAATTTAGGGAACAAAAACTTTGTACACTTGTTTCTCAGAAACTCAGAAATTGGAACAGGATCATGTGTAACACTCTGTTCATCACCTCTTCTTTTAATAACGTCTGTGAACTGGGGAGAATTTGCTGATTTGATGTAGCATTTCAGCTGTTCAACAGTTCAGGGTTTCCTTTGGTGTATTTTATATTTCATAATGCACCAAATATTTTGGTGGCAAGTCTGGACTGGATTGTCTTAATGAAATAAGTAAGACGTTGTCACACACAACACAACCCCATACCAGGATCTGCGAACCGAGAGTATCAACATCCGATCGTAGAGATCTCTTGATGATGAATTCATCTCTGGATGGGAATGTTTAATATCAATATCAAACAATAACAAGCAAGATAATAAATATTTATTTTTCTTCAGTAGAGTCACACAATGAAATAAAATGTGTGCAAACTGTAATGCACATTCATGTTTTCAAATTTGATAATAAAATACAAAATATCCGAAGCAAATATGAGACAGTTATTTGTTTTATTTTCATTTGCTGTCCTGATTCACAGTGAATTTAATCCTCCTCGTTTTTTTAATATTGAGATATAGAATCAGACAATTAGCAGCTAGTTCTAGTTTTTAATAAATAATAATGAAAATAACATTTCTGTTAGCTCTTTTTTGGCTCAGTTAAATAGATGAATGAATTAACACAAAAAAGTGACTTTAAGGGCAGAGTGAGCAGAAATAATGTTTGACTCAAACAAAAATAAGTAATTTTATTCATTATTTATGACCCGTGTGATGGTGTCTGTATCTGCAGAGACTCTGAAGCCTTCTGCCTGTATTTATTTTGCTGTGTTCAGGAGGTTTTTGGGCGTCCAGTTTTGGGTGGAGCATTGTAAGAACACTGCAAATAGCAGCACTGAGTCAGGGACACAACACAACTCTGAATGTTGTCTTACTCATTCTGCCTTTAAAGTGTGACTTTAAATCTTTAAATGTTCATATTCAACTATTTTGTTTGAATTTTGTCACTCCTGTGCCATCTGTGCGCACTGCTCTGTTGCCCGTACAGGTCGTACTCCCGGTACAAGATGTAGTCCTTCAGTCGCTGTGGCAGCTTCAGGAAACTCATGAACGTGGAAGATCGGAGACGAAGGCGACCGAGACAACGACGGATCCGCAGACGACAGAGATGCTGCAGACAGCAAACATTTTCTGGAGAGGAGAGACGACTGACTAAAGGTCACTCTTGTTTCTGTTGTGGGGATTGTAAAGTTGTCACTTACCTTGCAGCCTGCAGATGTCGGGCCACTGCGGCTGCTCCATCAAAGCTGCCTTCAGTTTGGAACACAAGGTCACATGATCCACGTAGTCCAGCATGACTCGAACTAAATGACCTGAGAGCTCCTTCAGCCAGTAAACGGTGATCACCTCGCAGAACTGCACTGACAGACACACAGACAAGACGTTCAACACAAGAGCTTCGTACGTTACCTTGTCCAGAGTGTACCCGGCCTCTTGCCAAATGTCAGCTGAAACTGGCTCCACCTGACCCTAATACAGTCATGGGTGAAAACTGGTGTGGTCCATTACCAAAGTGTCTTTGATCACAGAGTCGGACCACCCCTCGAAACCTTCAGGGATATGGAGGCTGTTGCCATAGGGACAGTCAAAGCAGCGTGCCACATCGTAACCATAGTTGCACAGCATCCTGAGAACCACCTAACACACACACACACACGCGTAACATCTGTTAATTGAAATATGTTTAAATGAGAAGAGAAGAAGAAGGAGGAGGGTTTACCTCGTCTTTGAGAGCGTACTGCAGGGCAGAGGGGAAGTGTGTTGTGTTTATTTTGCAGTAGTAGTTGACGTTTGCTCCATGCATCAGCAACAGGTTGATCAGCTCATAGTTGCCAATACGCAGAGCAACCTTAAAGACACAGACACTGGATAAGAGCTCAGAGATCAACGACCCATCCGCCTTTCTGTGCAGCATCTCGGACTAAAGTGTTCGTTGCCATGTATGATCTGTGAGCACATATTTTCTTTTTGCTTTCTATAAAAGCACAACACTACCAAACCCGGCAACCTCCCTGTGCTGAAAATACTTCAGAAAACTGTGTCAAAAAATAGTTCCACCACATAACGCCACAAAGATCAGTTTGTGAACAGATCAAATAAACAAGATACAATTTAGTGAGCTTTAGAGGTGTCAAGTGTCGACAGAGCCAGGCTAACAATTCCTCTCTACATCCGAAAAATGTACCAATGTGCGTTTTTGTTGACGAATAAAAACGAGATGAAAATGTCATGCAAGAAATAAAAATCATGTGTTTGTGCCAGCACTTCTTTTACTGTAGCAGCGTCACGGCCACATGTTTGGGATCCTCTTGCTGCGCCTGTGGCTTGAAAACAAACAGCATGCAGGAGAAACATGGCGTACGGACAGCGCAATCTAGAGCATGAAACGGGCCTTAGAAGTCAGGCCCGACCCAGCCTGGGCCCGGTAGAATTCGACCCGAGCCCGGCCCAGCCCGTTTTGATTGACAGCTTTGTAGAGCCATTTGTGCTAAACACTAACAGTGATGGACTCATCTTAATTTTAACATTTTAGTAGATGCAACTGGCATAAAATCAATTTATTTGATGACAGAACATGTCATAATAGGGTGTACCTGCTATTAGTAGATTAAAAAATGAAATCAAGTGCATATTAAGGGTGTATTGAAACAACAGACAAGACACTTAGCAAAGTTGCATTGAAGATGAATTCATTCATTTCAATTCAATCAAGATATTTAATCAGTATGTTAGCTGTGGAACACAAGTGAACTGGAATTAATAAACAAAAAAAATATTCCTGAAATAAATAGAAGAAGACTAAAATGGTTTGACTAAAACTAGACTAGAAACTAGAAAAATGATTTGTGAAAGACTAAAAGTGACTAAGACTAAGAATGAACTTTGAAACAAGACTAAGACTAAATTGAAAAATTAACACTGATGCTAAGCTAAGCTAACCACATCCTGACTCATGTTTAGAGGGAAATAGATTTCCTTTTACATCCTCCTTTAAAGGGACACACACACGCACACACACACACAAACACAAACACACACAGGTACCTGCAGACATTTGATTGGGTCTTGGTTGGCCATGGCACCAGACTCCAGCAGCATGCGTGCAGACGGCACGTCGTTATTGAGGACAGCAAAGAAAAGCGCAGACTTCCTCTCGTCGTCGTAGTTACGGCGAATCCAGGGTTGGAGCATGTAGTTGGGGTCATAACCTGCATCCAGCAAAGCCTGATGGGAGTTGAGGAGGAGTGACATTCAGATGTTTTTCAAGTGTTATGTGTTTAACAGACAAATGTCAGACAATCAGAAAAAAGTTATACACAAAGAGCTGCAACCATATTCCGATATCAACCGGTCGCGGAAGATGTCAGCCCACCATGAGCCGGGTTCTGCTCAAGGTTTTTTTTTAGGTTTTTAATTTGTCGCCTTGGGTTTTTCAATACCGTTTTACAGACAGTTTATTATTCCCTGTTGATATCAGTCTCTGCATGTATGAGGCCTGATCCAGCTGCTGAGCCTGGTTCTGTTACTAATCGTTCAGAAAAAACAGTAAATTACATAGAAGAGTTGAAACTGAGCAGCCCAAGGACAAACCAGCAAATATATTCTGTATGAAATCTGATCCAGATTCACCAAAATCACTGAATAGAGTCATTAAATTGTGCCTTTTGACTGTATCAGACAGGAATCAATCTGCTCCGGCAGCATCATAAGACACAGTGCAGGAATGAGTCACTAACAACTTTTTATTGTTTACCAGGAAATGACAAGCTTTAAAATACCATGAAATATTAATATAAAATATCAAGAATACCTGAAAATACCTCAGAAATAACTTTTTTGTCATTGTTGGAACAGGTACTAAAAGGTTCAGACAACTTTGACTTCATGAGGACCTGTAGCAGTATCACAGTGTAGAAATACTCAAAAGTACAGTAAGTACCAAAAGTAAGTACTTATTATCTAGAATGGCCCATTTCACATAATTGAATATAAAAATACTCAAGCTAAGCTTCTACTTAAGTGCAGCACTTTCCACACACACCTTGAGACAGTGTGCGTGTCCTCCTGCAGCAGCAGAGTGTAGAGGACTCATCCCGCTGTCGTTTACCTCTTCTTTAGAAGTGACTGGAATCAGCAGTTTCAGAGCTCTGATGAACACACACACACACACACACACACACACACACACAGTGATATATATACATATACTAAAATCTAATCAATTGTTCATGTTTTTGCTTTGTGGGACAGAAAATAGCATTTACTGCAGGTGTCCTCTGTGTGCCACACGGTGGATCGGCATGTGTCCTGTCTGTTTGGCGACGTTGGCATCAGCGCCGTACTCCAGCAAAAGGCTAATGACAGATGGATCTCCAGACGAGGACGCCTCATACAAGATGGAGGCCTCATCCTCCGCCTGGGACAGGACGTCCGCCCCTGCAGGACAACAACAAGAAAACATTTTGTACCAAAACAGACTGCAAGTTGGGAAAATACCCAACTGATTTATGTGTAAGACTGGCAAGGGCTCTTATTAGCTGCAGCTGAAGTTTTATGCAGGACAAGTATCAAAGTACAAGTCCTCTTAAGTGTATATTTGTTTTCATTCCCACTTGTCACGCAGTACATCTGTTCTCACACTATGTAAGTATGTAACTCTTTTCGGCACTAAGTTACACACGACCAACTATTTCACTGATTTTGGTGAAACTGGGTCATATTTTCTGAAGAAAATGTTTTCTAGTTTTCCAACTCTCTGTGATTTACAGAGTTTCCTGATGGATGAAGTGCACTGCTGCCAACTGTAGCTGCTGTTAGCTAATGTTAGCCCAGTTTGTTAACCGGGCTGCTCAGACTTGTGAGCTCAGAGCACCGGGGAAGTGCTAGTGTTTGTATCACAGGCATTTTGGACCACTGGGAAAAGGGTTTACAGGACTGGTGCGTGGGGGGGGTGCTGACAAGAAACAAAGCTAGTGTTGTGCCAGAACCGGAGCTGGGCAAGTGGGCAATGTAACCGGGCTCAGCAGCCTCTATGGACATAATTGCAGAGGAGAAGAGACCGAAGAGGACGTTGACGGAAGAAGCTAAAAAGAGAAATTGAGAGAGTGAGTGGGCAAGAAGCCGCCAGACAAGAGTAAGTCTGGGACTGACTTTTAGTCGTTGGCGAGAGCTTGGTGAAATAAAAGGCTGAAAGACAGATGCTGAGCTAGACTTCTTGCTGTTGGACCGGTAAGTATTATTAGCTGGCTAATCAAGGTAATAATGTAGAGACATCCCTGACCTCTCTTTAGTAGAGTCTCCACCACCTCCAGGTGTCCTCCCTGAGCAGCCAGAGCCAGCGGTGTGAGGCCGTAGTGGCTGCGAGGGTCTGGCTGTGCTCCGGCCTCCAGCAGCAGGTTCACCAGCGCTGCTTTACCCAACCGTGAGGCCTCGTGGAGGGGACGGCGGCCGTGGCAGCATTCATGGTTTACCCTAGAGCCACGTAGGAGCAGCAGCTTCACCAGGTCGATGTAGTCTGAACGGATCGCTGCAGTGGGAAGTAGAAATATGGTATTTGTCAGTGGTTTATTGTAACTAAGTACAATCACTTAAGTAATAACAGGCTTTGAGGCAGTGAAATGTTGGTCAGCGAAATGTTGGTCAGCTTACCTATGAGCATCGGTGACTCCTCGTCTTGGTCCTGGCTGTCCGGCTGAGCTCCATGTTGGAGGAGGAAGGAGACGTTTTCTATCAGACCTCGTTCTACTGCGAGAAAGAGAGGCGTCTGACCACGAAGAGTACGACGCTCTACAGAGTCTGGACCTGAACCTAGAGAACAAAATCACAGTTTGTTTTGATAAACCTCTTTATCATCACATCTGCTGTTGTACGTTATTGTGAAGCTGTACAGAAAGCGAATACAAACCTTTGAATGTGAGCTCCAGGATGGTTTGGTTGGTCTGAGCTGCTGCTTCATGGATGGGAGTCCAACCTCTGCTGTCTGTCTCTGAAAACTTGTCTTTCTGTCGGACACACAGATCCTTCAAGAGCTTCTCATTACCTGGAGGGAGGTGCATGTGTGTCATACTCCGAATCAGTCCACACCCACACAAATGTCCATATGTGACATAACCCAGGCACCTGGTGCGGGTCTGCATCATGACTGTAAAATAGTTCTCTGTCGAGATATTGGCGCAAAACTACCTGATTGCTGCTATATGAACGAAGTTGCTTCTTAGTTCAAACCAGCCAAAGTACCCAATTACTTTCAGTTTATATATCAACACACTGATGCTGCCCCTAGACTCATTTAAGACACTGCTCTAAGGTTCAATACTGCTGATCAATAAACACTTGCTGCTGCGTGTTCCAATATAAAGTTGGTTGGCCTTCTTATCTACAAAGTCCCTGTTGGTAAATTGCCATTTTATAACTCATCTTCACTGCTTTGGCCCAAACTTAACCCACTACAGTTGACTGGTTAATGCTCCAGAAGTAGAAAAAGATACTTTGGAGATTCATTTTAGCTGAACCTTCAGTGAGACATTCAGTGTGGAGACCAATCTTCAAGCTTTGAATCCCCCTCACTCACCTTGTCTTATAGCAGTAAAGATCGTGCTGCTGTCTACAGACTCAGGCCCAGAGCTGTGAGAAGAAACATGGCGAACACAAATTCTGTGAAACTGAACAGAATTATTTAATGGCACAGTTGTTGTGTTGGTTCACACTGGATCGTACAGGTGTGTAATCTGGGTTTCCAGACCGACCTTCTGCTGGCTCGTGTCGTGGAGTCTCGATGAGTTTCCTTTGGTTTGTTGCTCTCCAGCAGACTCTGTTCGATCATGTACTGAATAGCTGCATCTTCTTCATCATCATCATCCTCTGTCCTAAATTGTTCAAACTCCATGATGCTAAAGGCTCCTGTTCAAAAAGGAGAAACATTTTTTTGAAGGTATGTTTCACTGGACTGGTGGTTTTTGCAGTACATCATGTATACCACATGGCCATAATGTGTATGTGAACCTGAATATTGAAACTTTGTGTGAAAACTATCAGAGTTAATCTGCTGATAAAACATCTCTGCTCTTCTGGAAAGGTTTTCCACGAGATGTTGAAACCTGACTGCAGGAACTTCGAGAAGAGTCAAATCTGGGGTGACTTAGTTGTCGATTTAACCCTTTTCAAAGAAACGCCCTGAAGGACTTTGAAACTTTACAAGAGCATTAGTGAGGTCTGGCACTGACTGATAGGTAAGGTGATCAGGTTCGCCGTTCAAGTTGTTGAAAGGTTTGAGTTGAGGTCAAGGCTTGTCTGAGCTCTTACACCCCAAACTGTGAAAACTTTGAGCATGTTTGTCATGTTAAAACAATGAAGGACCAAACACAAACTGGTGACACACAATTGGAGGAAAGTTTCTACTTGGCTTTAGACCTTGAAAATCTAAGCAAAGCCAGATTAGTGCCCAAATCCATTTGCTGCATCTTGCTATCCCCATGTTTCTTTTCTCTCCTATCGCCACTGTCAAACACAAAACGGCTTTTAATCTTGTCTCTGAACACAGTATATATTCTGTACTTTATCATCCAATATGTCTATTATATCAGAGATGTGCTGCAGTACATAACTACAGTTTGCTTGCCAAAATATCAACGTATTTTTTACCTCGTGGTTTAGTGTTGTTGTTTTGGTTCCCTCTACTTGCCTGTGGACTCCTTGCAGATTAAAAGTGAATATGTTGTTGTTGTTGAAGATGGCAGGAGGAGCAGAGGTCTGACCTGTGACTGAAACCAGAGCTGTATGCCTACGTGGGTTATATCAATGAACTCACGGTGGTTAAACAGCAGACACCTGTCTGCACATACGGCTGTGATTCAGACACAACATTATAACATCTGTGTTGGAATAGTGTCAATAAAGTTCACAATAGATCTGCAGAAAAAAACCTGTACATTCATGTAATCCCAAGACTTTAATGTTTCAGCTGTTTAGCTACAGCACTGTGGCTGTAAGGGTGGACATGGGATCTGATATGTGTTACTATATTTACCTCCTCCAGCTAAATTTATGCTTTGCACTAATCAGCAGACGGTCAGTGTAACACAGACTACAGCTGGATTAAGCCACTGTTGACCACCTACATCGATTCCCATCTGACTGACCTCTGTGCGGTGTGTGTGTACTCTGAACAGAACAACTACTAATGATTATTTTCATTATTAATTAATCTGCAGCCTATTTCTGATTAATGGATTAATCATTTTATATATAAAAAGCCTATTTCTGATTAATGGATTAATCATTTTATATATAAAATGTCAGAACATACTGAAAATGTCCATCAGACGTGATTAATGATACAAAACAGTAAGAGGCATATTTGCTCAAAATTATTCATCAATTATCAAAATAGTTCTTCTTGTGTTCGATTAATTCATGTATCAACTAATCATTGCTGCTCTACACCCAGAGACCAACAACTAGTACTGCTGTGTAGTAGAAAATCATGTGAGCACAATACAGACTCTTTCCAAAAAAATACAATATCATAGAAAAGTTTACTTATTTCCATAATTCAATTAAAACGGTTAAACTTTCATAGATTATAGAGCCCACAATTCAAACAATTTCAAGTATTTATTTGTTTATTTTTACATATTTTGGGCTTCCAGCTCAAAAAACCCACAAAAACAGGAATTCAAACAATTTGAATACTGTGAAGAAATTACCATTTACTTCTTAGTTTTTGCTGAAAAAAGAAAGAAATTAGGATCACATCAAATCAATCCAAAATATGGTACTTTCTAAACGATATGTCAATGTTCAATACTTGGTTGGGAATCCCTTTGCCTTAATCACTGCCTCGATGTGCCGTGGCATTGAGGCAATCAGCCTGTGGCATTGCGTGGGAGTTATGGAAGCCCAGATTTGACAGTTGTAGCCCATCTCCCGGATGTGTCTGAATGTGGTGGTTTTTGAAGCTGTGACTCCCACCACATTTCACTCTTTCTGGATCTCTGCCAGATTCTTGAATCTTCTCTGTTTTCTCTGCTGAAGTCCACGGTCATCTCTTATGCTGGTGCATCTTTTCCTGCCACATTTTGCCCTACCACTAGACTTTCCATTGACATGCTTGGACACAGCACTCTGTGAACAGCCAGCCTCCTTAGCTATGAACTTTTGTGGCTTACCCATCCTATGGAGGGTATCAATGATGGTCTTCTGGCCAGTTGTCAAGTCTGTAAGGTGCTTTGAGTTTAGTAGATGATTAGTGTGTGACAACATTAATGTTAAAAACATTAATGCCCTGCAAAACTTGGGCTGATTTCTTTACAGTATTCTAATTTTTTGAATTCCTGTTTTTGTGGGTTTTTTGAGCTGGAAGCCCACATTTTGTTAAAATAAACAAATAAATACTTAAAATTGTTTGAAGTGTGGGCCCTGAATCTATAATCTATGAAAGTTTAACCGTTTTAATTGAATTATGGAAATAAGTAAACTTTTCTATGATATTCTAATTTTTTGGAAAGGTAGAATAAATAGTCTGAAAACTAGATTTTGACACATGGCTCCTCTACAAAAACACAGCTAGAGCCACAAGAGAAGCTGCAGCACTGATAGCAGAGTTGACAGTTAAATCTCCAGCTCCTCCTGTCCACACGTCCAAGTGTCCATGAGCAAGACACTGAACCCCAAGATGCTCCTGCTGGGCAGTACAGCACCTCGCACATCAACCTGGCAAACTGCACTTTCACCAAAAGGTAGGAAAGCTACAGTTCACAGGTTACAGATTACATGACAATGTCCTGCAGTCTCCTGCAAAGACCTGCATTAGTCAAATTTGTATTTTAGAGGTTCCAAGTCTAACAATTCTGCAATCTTTTTTTAAGTCTGTTTTGTTTTCCAACCTTGTTGAAAAGGAGGATACCGAGGACAGGAAAAGAAATACAGACAACACTCAATATCACTATATTGTTCACACAATTTAGGTTGTTTTTCCTCAAATAAAATGTACTGTTTCATCACAAATATAAATGGATATGATGTATTTGTATACAAAATAATCTCTCTGCAATCTGTTTAAATCCAATATACCTGAACTACTTTGTCCCCTATTATCTTTCATTTACAAAATTGACTCTGGACTTGATGCAGCAATCCTTTGACACACAATAGCACGACCTCCCTGAAGTGGAATGCAGCCATCATTAATACACCTGTAAATTTCCTGCTATGACAAATCAAAATGTCTGCTCTGTGATCAGTCCACTGAAAGTATTGAAGAACACGTTCAACATTAAAACAGGCTGCTCAAGTTCAGATATGCTTGGACAAATGCTTCTAGTGCCACATTTTAAAAAATCTTTTATCTTGTGTGCATCTGATAGTACAGAGCAGTTTTAATTTCAAGCATTTCACCCATCTACACTGACCACGTTAAAATGTACACTTAAGGCAGTCCATCTAGTTCAGGCATGTCCAAAAACCCGGGGGCCAATCATGGCCCACGACAGATTTCATGTGGCCCGAAACTTCATTTTTGGCTTGCTAGGATTGTCAGATACTGTATGACTAGAAGATTTGGCTTTTTTGGTTGACATAATGAAGCATTTGAGCTGGTGTTATATATCTGTAGATGTGACACAATATGACTTTCTGAATGATTTTGTGAAAGAGCAAGAGTGATATGTTTTAAACTTAAATGTTAAGACTTTGCATTACTCATGTCATGTTTAAAATGAACATGAGGTTCAGATTTGTATCAACTTCATGCAAGGTTAACGTGTTCCATACAATTTATTCTTCGTTATGACTCCAGATGTGAAAGAAGGTTAGAACTGTTTTAGATTTATTCATGCCTAATTGGCTTAGATTTGGTGACACCACCATTTAATAAAAATAATTATAGAACTTGTATGTAACTTGTTTTCATTTAAATCTTTTAAATGTTAATGTTTTTAAATTAAATCTGGCCCTCTATAAAAAAAAAAGAAGTTTGGACCCCTGATTTAGTTCATTTAAATCAAAGATCTTTCAGGACTTCAGAGAATCCATAATCCATTTTTTCTGTCACACAGAACAATGAGTATTGGACTCGATACTTGCTGCAGTGTATACAGGAATCTTCCCAATCTGAAACAGAATTATTACAAGCAAGCATACTAGAAACTGTTTTCAGGCTTGATGGATTACTACAGTCTTACTAATAAGAGTCAGAATGTGTCCAAACCATGTTTGCTGACTTGCAGCGCGTAGAGGGTCCAACCCTTATTCATGTTTTTTAAAGTGCTGCTTAAAGTAACAATTGCAAGTGACACAAATGAGAACACGAAACAGCCAGTCTGTATTTGAAAAGATGTTTTATTTTATTTTCTGCCTCAACTGTTTATGACCTGGGTCTCTCCTTCTTGCCTTTGTAGAGAGCCAGCAGGGACACGTTGGCCACCTTGACCACCTTAAAGCGAACTCCGGGAATATCACCCACGGCATGACCTTTACGTCCGAATCCTGCCACCAGAACCTCATCGTTTTCCTGTAGGACCAAACAGAGGAGAGACGGTGGTGAGGGGGAGAGAAAAGGCAGAGGAACTACTGTAAACTGAGCATGGCAAACTAATTCTGTGCTTTGTAGCTAGAGCTAAATTTTATATTGAGGAAATAAAAATCTGATCTTTGACAAGTTTCAGACCAAAACTAGACTTGGGAAAAACTCCAGAAATCCAGATTTAGTTACAGAAACCACACATTAATTGACATCAATACATTTTAGTGAAAGCTTTGAACTCAGGATTACAGTTAGTAACAAATCTTCTGCTGCAGTTTCCGCACGTAAACCTCCAGTCACCAGTGGCACCACAACTGCTTGTTTGGCTGTTATTTAACGATGTATACATGACGGAAGTTTACCTCGATGAAGTTGAGGCAACCGTCGTTGGGGACGAAAGCGGTGATCTTCTTGCCGTTCTTGATGAGCTGAACTCTCACGCACTTCCTGATGGCAGAGTTGGGCTGCTTAGCCTCAACACCACTGCAAACAGTAAAAAACACAATACTCTTTAACAAGTTGAAACTAAGGAAATGTCAGAAGTGTGTGTATGTTTCATACAGATTTTCACTCATTGCAATGAAACAATGAAGTACAACAGTTTTATGAAGTGGAACACAGCACAACACTAAATATGATTAAGATACCTTCACATACCGTGCACAGGTTTAAGATATGTTAAAGACGGCAACTAAACACTGACCCAATTTGTTTCTTCCGAGAAAAAACACTTCAATAAAATACTAACTCAAATTTTCCAACAACTAACAGAGGAAAGGGAAAGACTTTCCTGCTGGTATCACAAAGACAACAATTTTGCTTCCCTGTGTAACAGGAGTTGAGGCATTTGATGTAAGGGGTTGAATCAAGCTCCCTTGTTTACCTGACCCACAGGGGGTGTTGTCTAAATTTAGGATCAGAAATCTGGAGTAGTGCAATCAGCCTTCTCTTCGCCCTCAAATGATTACAGTCTTGTGGTACTCACACTTTCTCAAGGACGATGCCTTTGGCGTGGGAGGCTCCTCCGAAGGGGTTAGCCTTCAGGGCAGTGCCCAGATGGGCCTTCTTGTACTGTTTATCGTGCCATTTCTGCTCACGGCGATGGTTACGGAGCTTTCTGGCTGTGCGCAGACCACGACACTTTCCTGAAAGACAAGAGAAATGAAACGTTAGAGCCAAAGTAGAGCCACGGTCTAGAAGTTCTTAGATGTGTAGGCAGTGCAACACAATGTTAATGTCTCTGAACCACAACATTTTTAATGCTGAAGAAAACGGCACAAAAGATGCTTCCATTAAGTCTTAACATTTCATACAACGTGGAGTATAAAAGTTTGAGTGAACATCACCAAACTAGTGATAGGATTACTTGTGTGCTCCTTTGTTCACCAGGCTGCTGGAGCAGCACCTTGTTTTTACAGACAGCAGCCCAGCTTTAAAGATCAGGGATTTAACTTCCAGGAAGAAACAAATGTGTAACGCAGTGACTGGACTGTAAGATTATACATGAAGAAACTGCGGCCACACAAGGTGCATCGGTATCTATTGACGTCTATGGATGTAACTAAGCATCGTGACACAATTAAAAATCTGTACAAATGCGTGATGATTCGAACCGGTTGACAGAAAAAAAATTAGTCGCCATTCTTCGTGAATGTGAAAGAAGTAGGATATGTTCTTTTTCTTCTTTTAAAAAAAAAAAGAAATAGGTTATGTTATCTTTAAAAAAAGTCACCGGTTGACTTTACGTTACTACGTAGGTACGGAGCATAGAACGAGGGAAGAAAATTGCTTCGAAATAGAGGATGCATCGAGCAGTTTGAAATCACCTGTGTGGCGGCATTTTGGATTCCCTATATACACAAATACAACCGTGAGAAATGGACAGAAAACCAAAACAGCATGTAAATATTGCAAGAGACTGCAACATATAACTGCAACACGAGCAACATGCAGCAGCATATCAGCAAAGTAACGTTACGCCATCTCGAGAGGAAAACTGCACATTACACCAGTTTACTGTGAGATTGTTTCTAAAGAAAAGCGATATTTATCATGTATTGTTGTTTAAGATGTAAGTTTCACTTTATGAGAACAAACTATTTGAGAGTTTCTGTAAAGAAAGCACCTAAGATTTTTTCCCCCTACAAATAAGAATTTTATTTGGTCATAATTCGTCTGTAGCTCATTTTGATTAAAAAAAAAATCATATCGTGAACAAAAAATCCTGAACCGTATCGAGTTGTGAGTTGAGTGTATCGTTACATCCCTAATGACATCTGTCACAAACAAACAGGTTCAAGTGTCTCCCAATTTCACACAACACGCCAGAACAGCAGAAACACTACAGGAGGCTCAAAGTGATTGTCAAGGTTTGGGGCGGCTGTGATCAGTGGCTCATCCCGGCTCCTCGATGTGTCTTTGGGTGAAACGCTCCTGTAAGTCGCTTTGGATAAAAGTCAAATGACTGAATGTAAATGTAAGGCTCCGGGTTTGTCTTAAACTATGCAGCCTATAAGTGTAAAGACACATGTTTTACTTTACTGTTCATTAATATCAGACAAGCATGAGCTCGAGCCTCAAATGTTTGAACATTTATAACAAACCTGCCGAGTCTCTCAGTTTAATTAGCTGTGAGCGGCGCTAACAGAGCTAAGTAGCCTCACAAACGCTCACAATGTGACACTTTAACAGCGGGAATTATGTCATTTAACTGGCCGACGTGTTTATGTGTCAGTATAATGTGATGAACTGCAGCTTGGAGAGGGAGAGGAGCGCATGCTAAGTGAAGCTAGCCGCGCTAACACGCCGTCATGGCCGCTCCACGTTGCGGGCGGACAGAGCTCCTAAAAACGTCATTTTTTTCAACAGATCGAGGAGTTTCTTCCGTCACATATAGACCGAAAACAGTTTGTAAGACGTTCATACACCACATCGATGTGAAATATCTGAGCAGAACGGAGATTTGAGCGGGTTTGAGGCGAAGTTAGAGACGTACCCATGATTACAGCAGCGAGCCTGGGGAGGAAAGGAAGGACCAGGCTGCACCGCGGCAATGTCTACTCACAGGACCCCGGCCGGGCGTGGCCACAGAAAGTGCCTGACTGAAATGATCACACTAATGGAGAACAGTGACTGTGTATTTATCAGACATGGGGACCTGACACTTTGTGACTTGTGACTTGAGACACGATGACTTGAATGACTTGAGTGTTATTCACATCATGTTTTATGTGCATATAAAATGTATTTATTATTATAACTCATAATTACGTTATCACTGTTTGATTCCATGATGTATTTTACTGAACATGAGTATTTACAATACAAATATTTTTTTAACAGGTTGGGCACAGTGATGTTTACTTACACTTACTTATGTAATAATGCCTTTCAGTTTATTAAGATCAGATTCTGCAGCTAAAATTACAATATGCCAAATGTGACTTGACTTGCCCAAGAAAAAAATACTTAAGACTTGCACATGGCATGGGTGACTTGGTCCCATGTCTGGTATTTGTGTATTATTTTATATTATATATTATTCAATGTCATTTTGTAATTTTGTTTTGAGAACCTCTTCATGCAGAAATGTAAATATTTTATATTTTATTATCTATATTTTATTTATTTAAAGGTGCAGTGTGTAAGATTTAGGGCCTTTATTTTCAGAATAAGGCAGACATATAATATTTATAACTATGATTTCATGCATGTATAATTACCTGAAAATAACAATCTTTTTGTTTTTGTTACTTAAAAATGATCCTTTTATATCTACAGTAGGAGCTGGTCCTCTTTCATGTAGGCTGCCATGTTGAAACGCCATGTTTCTACAGTAGCCCAGAACAGACAAACTAAATACTGACTCTAGACATGGCCTTTCAAGTGTTGTTTCTCCTTTACAATAGAAAGGTGAGGGTGATGTGAGGAGATTGCAATGCAGCGATTACGCCTCTCAATTCTACACACTGGACCTTTAAGTTTTATATTTAATAAATATTATTAAAATAAATACAAAAATGAAAACTATTCATATTTTTTGTACAATTGACACAGACAGGTTTAAGGGAAAGAAAACAAAGAATACAAACTCAGCTTGATTTCTTGTTGTCCGTCTTTACTAACAAAACAAATTTACCACCCAGTGTTTTATTTGGCTAATGTGCTCTATCGATTATTTTTGGCTTTACTCTTATTTTGAAGAACAACCTGTTTCTGGTTTATGTGAAATGGTAACCTCTGTGGCTGTGAAGTCTGGCTACAGAAGTGAGCCAGTCTCGATAAGACATGGCAACTGTACTGAGTGTGAATTTTTTATAGAACTCACCTGTTCAAATTATATTAAGGCTTAAAGTTATGTATAATTAACAGCGTGGATGCTTTGATTTAAAGGTGGTCCATGTTTTATACAGAAGATGATTACTGCCTGTGTCAATTGTACTAAAAAAACAAAAAGTTAAAACTTTGGACTCTGAATATGTCTGAAAAAAAAAAACTAGAAAGTTTCTGTCAAATTTAGTTTTAATTAATAAAACTTGTATATTTACGTTAAGTTATTGAGAAAAGATAAATTGATTCTACCAAATTCCTGTACAATGTTTTACAGTGTATGATCAGTACATGGTGCAGCCTCACAGAGCTGCATTGACTCGTTTCCCCCTCATGGTGCAGCACAAAGGAGATAAAAATAAATAAATAGAGCACAGTAATAATCAGGCCAACACTCCCTCCCTATAATCTCAATTTCTTTCAGTCAACATGAATGAAATAATGAATATTTATCAACACTGCATCAACAAACAGGAGCCCCAACTTCATGTTGTGTTGTTGTTCTTACTGCTGGTGCACTAAAACATGCCGCAGATTATATCAATCAATGATTAAATTAATGATGTATTCCATGTTTGTATTCTGTGAAAACTGAGCCTTTTCCTCAGACTGTCTGAAAAACTATGAATGAAATACTCTATGTTTGCTAATAATCTGCTGTAAGACAATGTGTTTTGACTGAGGTCAATTGAAAATGAGAGAATGTGTGAGCAGCAAATGTCTTTTGCTGGTGTGCAGAGGCAGAGCTCTCTCATCCCTGCATGTCTCTGCTCTGCCCTGATTGGCTGATTCCCCAGTCTGTCAGGAGGGGGCTTAAAGATGGTGGGCTGATTAAAGTAGATTACGAGGGAGGGAGAGAGCGTGCTGGCATCACACTCCTGTCACCACAGCGATGGCTTCACCATGGAAACACTGCTGCTGCATCCTCCTCCTCTCTCTCCTCGTCCTGCAGCTGCAGTCGACTACCTGTCTTGACCGACATCCAGCTGACAGGTAAAGACACAAATGATGTGTGACCATCATGTATGCTGAGGTTGCTTTTGATCTTTTCTCACACTCTAATATCTGACTCTTAACACGTTCAGCTCACAGATTACTGATGCGTGTGGTCTACCAGGATCTATGACTAATCTGTTTTTTCTTTAAAGCTGCATTAAGTCATTCTTATTTGGTCATTTGGAAACCCCAACATCTGGTGTCTTATCACCTTATAAAGCAAACAATCACCTGCTTTGACATCTGGTACAGACAAAGCAAATTTATCATTCCATTGGAGCTGTGTTTGTGTCCACCCGATGGATTTAGGTCAAATATTCACTCTGGTTTGAGGTCATGTTTGGTCTCCACAAGCTCCTGAGAGAAATATCTGCCTCTTTAGCTAGTGGATGCTCCACTTTCTTCACCAGCTAGTCTCTAACTTTGATTGTCTGTTGTTTGGTGCTGAGCAGGTGGTGTAGAGCAGGTTTATCAGAGCTTGTTTGCTGCTGGAAACAACACTGAAATATTCAGTAAATGTGTCTAAAAAGAGTGAATATGGCTTTAATCAAATGGATAACAACTGACTGATAACTGACATTTGTGCAGGGGTTTGAAGTTAAGATCTTTTCCATGTTATAGATGCCTAAACATGCCTTAACCACTGATTTGCCAGCCATGATCTTTCTAACCTTCACCATACCATAACTGCCGTGCACAGATATTGTGCACAGATACTGTAGACAGTAAGAGATGTACACATTTTGGCAATGGACTTGAACTTGACAGACACACAAAAGGGATGATAATGCTGCTCTGTGTCTGCAGTGGTTTACATTTTTTACAGTGTGCAGCTGCTGCTGGAAACAGAGGGAGAAGCTGCAAAATCTCCTTTTGGCTAAAAGCCACCCCCATCCTTCATGTCCTGACTCTGTTTGTGTGTGTGTGTGGGTGTGTACTCATGATTGTATGATGACAAAACAATCATACAATCCCACAATCCACAGTCCTGTGCTCTGTGCACAAGAGGAGCTAAACCCTGTTTTTGGCTGTAAGGAGTCGGGAAGGATTTGACAAATCTATTCCTATTGTTGTATTAAAACATTTATAATAAATTTAGTGCTGAGAGAAATGTGAAACACATTTAATTTAATATCCGCTGAGAGAATTTTGACCCTGACAGTGAGAAAGTCCCCAGACAGAGACACAGACTGACATTTAGATTTTGGACATGCATGGATATACTTCAGATTTGGCTCTTGAAATAACAGTATGTTATGTTAGACATCCTTTACACATATTGTATGTAGAAATGTCAACTACTGTTTAATGCTGTGTTGCGTTAAGGACCAGGTAAATATTTTGACGCAATCAATCTGATTGGATCCTTGCTCACCTGGGCAAATGATAAACTGTAGATCACTCAGAGTATATAAGTGGATACAGAAAGTATAATTAGGGGGTTTAATGTCAGATCATAGATTAAGATTAGATTGCGTTCAAATTGAGTTATTCTTTTTTCCCCATGTTTCCTGCAATGTTCTGTATCACTTTACACAAGGAAAGAGGGTAAGAAAAAAAAGAATTAATGGCTTTTCTGCCATGCAAAACAAATATCCAACCTGAGATGCAACTTTCTTTAATGGCAGGGACCCCAAATACAGAACTTCCAGTTTAAATGTGATGTCTACCTGTAATAAAATGTTATGAATGTCCTGCCAGGAAGGAGACAGTAAAGAGAAAGACCCAAATACTTCTTCTTTGCACACAAATGGTTTATTTCTCTCAGAGCTTGTCCACTTCTCTTTTGCAAAGATAACCCATCCACCTGACAGGTGAACAGCATGACTACGACACAGGTGTGGGCGGACAGGGTGGACTTGTCATAATAAAAATCTATTTAAACTTCTAGCTGCTGTTCACATTGGTCGATGGATACTAGTTTGTTTTCCCCAAGAGGTCAAAGTCATGACCTGACCTACTCTTGACTGATTGGCTTACCCTGATTTACAACAACAACAATGAGCACTAGCTAATCAGAGGATGTTCTCACTGACGCAGATTTTAAAACATTTGTGAACAAAAGTTTATAGAAAGAACATGTGTTTCCATGTACCAGGTCAGATTTATCAGTTTGTGTTGTTTCTGCATCTTTCAGCTACATCTCATGGCTTTCCTCAGCAGATGGAGTTGCTCAGTTGTCACAGAGATGGTTGAGTTGTTAGCAGGTGGGGCAACAGGTGGTTGTTTAGTGGTTCAAAGGCAAATGCAAATCCCGCTTGATGACCTGCCGTGACTGGTTTTGATGTGGAGTCAACAATGAACCTTTAAACCATGTGTCAAAATTGTTGGTCGGTTGCTGCTATACACCTGCACAGTCCTGATGGAGAAGATTTGCTGCATCTTTTAGTCTTACTTACTTGATTTTTTTCTTATTTAGCCATCATTTTTTAATATTATAGATAGATATAGCTGATGTTTTTGCTCCTCCCAGACAGCTGGTCTGCACAGGCTCAGGGTTATTTACATAAAACCTGAATGTGCTCCATGTTTTTATAAAAAAGTAATCAGAGCTGTTGTTTGGTGTTAAATTGATTCAGATATTAAATCTTCAGATCCATTATTTTTCGCACTATGAGAGACTTTGTCTCTGTAATCCGGGTCAGAGTGGGTCCTCTCAGCAGCAGCAGCAGAACATCTCTGTCCCAGACTGATCACTATGTAACCTTAAACGTTAATCCACAGGGTGAGTGACCAGGCCACCAGATGACCCAGATGCTTTCTGGGTACCTCACAGGTCCATCTCCTCCCTCTCTTTAATTTTATTTGATTTATTTTTTCATCATTCATTTTTTGTTGATTAATTTTGGATGATTTAACATTAAACATATATATTACTATTATCTTTAATCTGAATCAGACTTTCTTTGCTATCTTAAATGTAAACTAAATGGTGACTATTAGCATGTCAGTACAGTCTTTTTGATGTTTCACCAAAATAATATCAACATACTTGGATTTAACCATATTTTTTGTGCCTAATTTCCAAATGATAGTGACTCAAAATTGGATTTTGATTCTGTAATTGTAATTTTGAATGCTCAAAATATGAACTATAATAGGAACTATTGAACGTTTATTAATTAAAACAAATATATCCACTAAAAAAGACCTAATAATAGAAAAAAAATACAATTAAGAAATGAAAAGAAGACCAGAGTGAGAAGAAAAAAGATGAATATAAAACTGATAGCACTTATATAAACAATATCTCAAAGAATTATGAGAGGAAGATCACAAGATGTATTTGAGATTTCTGACCTGACTGAAGATTTTATCTATCAAATATGTCACCTGAAAATACAAAAAAATAAAAGAAACATGGAATAATAAAAGAGAAGAATCAAATAAATGAAAACAAAGGATGCAGTGTGAGATTAAAATAAATTCAGTTATTTATTGATCTTTTCACTTCTGTTCACAGCGCTGCTGTCTCTCCAGTCCATGGTAAGTACTGTCTGTTTGTCTGTCTGTCTGTCTGTATGTCTGTCTACTACTACTGCCCAAAATGACACCAACAACAACAGGGGAAAGAAAAGTATAACCAATGTTTCATGATACTCTTTTAGTACTGGTCAACATGAAACATGGAAGTATAAATTTGCCCAACTGCTACATTAATTTACTTTTTAGAAATAACTACAGTACACATGCAGCAATAAAAATAAACTTCTGTAGCCAAATGTTTATGGAAAATAATCTTCCACAGATGTTAACCTGAATACCTGCATAAATATGAGGATGTGTCAGCTGGTTTCTGGTGATGTGCAGTAAAAAACGAGACACTGATGGTTGAGCATGAATGAAATGGATCTGATATTTATTTTTATTGGTCTGAAGCAGCAATGTTTATTTGAAGAGACTTTAAAGTATATTCTGTAAAACCGTTATATAATTTTTTTCTTATTTTATGAAATGAGAGAATTCATCCTGTTGTTGATTTTCTCTCCAGATGAAGGTGTGGCACAGGGTGATGGAGGGGTGAGGACGGAGGAGCATCTGATATCTGCAGAGCAACCGTTCAGACAACTGCAGGTAAACAACAGAAATGAAAGTTATTAATTCAAAGGTGAAATGTGTAAAAGTTCATTTATATATGAAATTATGTTTCATATGATATAGAAAAAAGTAAATTTACTTACTTTCACTCACTCTATGTTTCTACTTCTCTCCCTGCAGCCTCTTCTCCAGTCTCCGGATGTATCTCGGAGGAAGTTGCTTCAAACACCAGGAGCTGCACTTCCCTTCCCTCCCCTCAAGGTGGCGTTGTCTCTAAAAGAGTAACACTATAAAGAGAGTAATGGCTCAGAAAAAACATGTGACATTCAGGGGTAACATTTCAAACAGTATATAAAGCTGATCGTCTATATCTATTCACATTAAGTTCAATAAATCCATGATCTATATCTGCTTATCAGGATATATTTTATTTAGGTAACTGAAGCTGCTTTTGTTTACAATATTACTGATCATTATTTCACAATTTATAACCTCAGACTCTGCGTATAGAAACAGCAAAACAAACAAACAAAAGGATTTCATAAAATGTGACTGTGGCTTTAACATAAGTTATCCTCCCTGTTTCGGCTTAAGATCTCTGTAGTTTATGTAACAAAGTACCTCTTAAAAACACACCTCTTATTTGCCAAATTGTGAAAGTTAATATTTGAGTTTTATTCTGTGGATGTGTAATACAGTTGTCTCTCCACCCATCAGGTGTTGTCCAATGGGGAGCCGTGCGTCCTTTTCCAGGCCAGAAAGTTGTCTCTTCGCTATGAGAAGCAGAAGCAGCTGGACCTGACAGAGAGAGCTTTTTCTACTCAGAAACCTGTGGACACCAGCCAGTCTGTCTGCAGCCAGGATAAGGCTACGTATGTACACCTGTCTGTCTCAATGACACACCTGTGATTTAATCTCTGATGTACACAATCCTTTAAAAGCATCAGGAAACATAAATAATTTGGAGAAATATCACGACTGGGGGAGCTGTTGGAGATGTAGGTGATTAAAATAAGGTTGAAATATAGATATAAATATAGATAAAATAAGACGTTGTACAGACACAATGACTGGGCAATATGATTGTTCGCAGACAGTCAAGTCTGAAATAGGACTATAAAACAGACTACAAACTATTAAGTCCTTCTCTTAAATAAAAACTGTCCAATATTAGGAGGTTCGTCTGACACATTAATAAAATATAGAATATTTAGATGATTATCCAGGCAAGAAATACAAATGCTCAGTGTTTGACCTGTTATGTTATAGATTTCTTTAACTACCTTCTTCAATTTTGCATTTATTGACATATAAATACAATACAAATACATATTTGAAAAAGAGTTATTACAAGACTTTGACATCCTCAGGTTCACCCTGTTTTGCTCTAGTTAGGTGAAATGTAGTCTGTTATTTATCTTTAATTGTAAGTTCTAAGTTGTAAGATATCAGACAGCAAAGGTAAACCACATATTATCCCCCTCTTCATTTTTCAACATCAAGGTCACTCTCCTGTTTGGTTTTCTTTCATTGTCTTAGACAGTTTGTTTGAGTACTGTCAATGAATATCTTCAGTCAGGTAACAACCGTGAGTCTTTTCTCACTTAAGTCTGTCTGTCTGTCTTCACCAGGTTGGTCATGAGGTTTGGAGATGTGGAGGATTTGAGAGGCCTGTCCATCAGGTTAGTCACCCATAGGCTGTATAAACATGGATATTGTGTCCGTGATGTCACACACAAATTTCTGAAGAGCCACTTTGAAGCCCCACCACCATCTTGGTAGTCTTGCTTCCCGGGCTAACCTAAAAATTGGCAAAGACAAACTCAAACAAGTCCAACCACCTGTCAATCAAAGCAACCACAGTGTTAATTCTGCATAACTCTAATTTGAACAGGTGAGTTCTATAAAGATTCACCCCCAGTATAGTTGTCTTGAATGGGGAAATTAGCTATAGAGACCCAAACAGTTTTTGTACCAGGCTGCAAACATGTTTATTTCTGCTGTGAAGTTAGACATTTTAACATGGGGGCTCATGGAGACTGACTCATTCTGTAGCCAGCCTCAAGTGCATGTTTGAGGGACTGCAGTTTTTGGCACAGAGGTTGCTTGGTCATACCATCTATCTGCTGATCATGTAATCAAATATCACTTCATAATTTAAATCAATCCCTTCTATTGTTGGTGCAGTGTTGTGTTTGCTTCTGACACTAAATGCTCATAGAAAAAACTACACAAGTCTACAGCCTTGCTAGCACCTGAAAAGTTAAATGTAATATTCAGACTTTCTCCTCTTGTCCCTCATGTTAGACTCCAGCTGTCCAACACTTTCTACGAGTCTTCAGATCAGTGGTGGTTCTCGGTGGAAAGCGTCTCTCTGCTGTACAACACCTCTGAAGAGGCGGTGTTCAATGCCAGCGAAGTGTACGCTCCGGCCTCCTCCTCCTACCACTGCCTCCATGTCAGCAGCCTGCAGCGCTACAGCCCCCTGCTGCTGCCCAGCACTGACCACGCCCGCCGCTGGGCTGTCACCTTCACCAACTTCCAGGTACCTGTTTACCGAGCTGACACACTGTCTGATAGCAGCTCTATTAATGAGGAAGTCATCATCCACCTTTAAATTGACCAGTCACTAAACCTCTGCTTTGAATAGTGAATGTCCAATCAGGACAATGTGTTAATTAAATCATCAGCCATAATGTAAGCTATAATCATTATCATGTCTGGCTAGATAGACAACTACTTACAATAGTAACCTATTATTTCAGTCAAGGCTGAGCTGAGTGTTAAAGCTTCTTTTATCTCAGTGTTTTAGCTGCTTTAAAAAGGTCCAATGAGTAAGATGCAGGGGTTCTATAGAAGAAGAAGAAGAAGAAGAAGAAGAAGATATACTTTATTAATCCCCCAATGGGGAAATTCTTTATGTGACTGTAAATTCTTTTAATTATTTTGACATGCATTTTAACCCAGACACACACATGCAGTACAAGGTACAAGGGCTCATAGACATGCAAATGTGGAGAGAGATGGTGGAGTGATGGGCAGCCCCCCTGAGAGGCGCCCAGCGAGCGGTTGTGGGGGATTGGTGCCTTGCTCAAGGGCACCTCGGCAGGAGGTGAACTGGCACCTCTCAAGCTACCAGTCCACCTTCCATATTTTTGGTCCATGTGGGACTTGAGCCGGCCACCCTCCGGTTCCCAAGCCAGGTCCCTATGGACTGAGCTACTGCCGCCCCCCCATATGCTGCAGAATATGGCAGTATATATTAACCATGTTTTCATTGGTGTTTAATCATTCACAGAAGAACCTCCTTGTTTGTACGGTAGCCCAAAACAGACTAACTAAACACTAGCTTTAGATCAGGCCTTCACACATTTGTAGCCACTGTAGTTCCTCCTTCACTCTCCTTTAATGGGAGGATGAGTGAAAGGAGTTGCAATCTGCTCTAACTAATGGTACTCTACCCATTCAGCACAAAAAAAAACAACCCAAAAAATCAATTATTGCAGATTTAAACAAAAAGGATGGATGACAACAAATATAAATATAATAATTCTCAAAATGTCTGTGTCTCCTCCTCAGATTCAGGCGTTCAACGTCACCTCTGGTAAATTTTCCCCTGCGAGTGACTGTGCCACCTTCCTGACGCCGGCTATCCTGATGGGACTTGTCACTTCCCTCATCTTGTTGCTGGTCCTGGCCTACGCCCTGCACATGGTCATCCACCTGAAACACATCGAGCATGACGATGAACACAAGCCCGATATCTACTTCCCTCAAAACCCTGAATATCCTGAACACTGCTGCCTGGAAAGTATTGATGAGAAAAATATTCTGTAGGACAGAAGAAAATTAGAGACTTTTAACACATTGCCTCCACAGCTGATTTGACCCTGACAACTTTCAGCTCAGGATTAGGATTTTAAAATATATATTTCTAGTGTTTTTTTTTTTATTTGTCCATTAGTGAATTTCAGTTTTTGTCTTTATAACAAAATTAATAAAAATGTAAATATAAAAAGAAAATGTTGCAGACACATTGTTACATGTAAGACTGGACTGAATCAACAGTGCATATCAGTGCTGTGTCCTGTCTACGAGGCAGTAGGTGATGCTGGTTGTCACTCGCTTTAGCAGGCCTCATGTGAATACAATAGAAGAAAACTGTAAATGCAGTTAAATAATTTAAATGTAATATTTGTAGCCTCAGACTTCCATAGACACGTGGGGGCTGTGAATAGAATCAGCAATACTTTTAAGAAGTGGTGGAAGCTTCATAAATGAATATTATGAAATAAATAATCTGGAATAAATATAGCAACAAAAATATAACAACAAAATTGGGAAATAATCATTACAATTTTTTTTAGCTCATAATAAAATATTAATATATCCTGCTTCTTCTTCTTTTACAATAACAGAGGTTATGCAGGCCATTTTGTTTTATTTAATGTTTTTATGTAGAGATTTTATTTATCTGGTCGTGTAACTGACTGTTACTTTATTTCAAATGCCAATCACAAACTGGCTTTGCTATAAATAAATAAAACTGACCTATAAAATAATATTTTATTCTAAAAATAAACAGGAATAAACAATATTTCATACTAATGAGCTGAGCTGAGCTTTCTTTGATTACTTTGTCTTATTAAATATTGTATTTGATATTCATATGGAAACACATAAAGCATAGCAAAGCAAGACACAGCATACAAAGTAAAATTTATAAAATCTAATAGTATATAGTTAATAAATGTATCAACATTTCTTATGTCATAACATGTCATGGAGGTTTAAATTGGTGCACTCTTAACAATGTAGTAGTGTTTTACAGTTATATTTAATTTAAGGAGAAGAAGCTCATACACCACAGCAGCACGATGACTCTGTCTGACCTGAATGGAACAGATCCTGTGTTTACACTACTGGTGGAAAGAATGAGAAAATGAGGATGGGATCAGAAATGTTTCCTAGGAAAGTGGAAATAAGGTGCAGTAAACACCAAAATATACCAGCTATACCAGGAAAGTGTTTTCTTTTGTTTTGCTCCCTTTTTTTCACGAGTTGAACTAAAAGATCCAAGATTTCCTCTATCTGGCTTTTATTATGATCAGTCTAACGCACACCTGTGTAATAATCATACTATCTAATCAGCATCTGTTATGCCACACCTGTAAGGTGGATGGACTATTTTGGCAAAGGAGAAGTGCCCACTCACTCACATGGATTCTGAATAGCTTTTTAGAGAAATAAACATTTTGTTTGCATAGGAGAAGAATCAGATATTTTAAAAATGTTGGTCAGTGTAGTTGGCTCTCTCAGAGCGTGCTGTACACACTCCGGCGCGGTAGGTGGCGCTGTGCGGTTAAATGTTGGTGTTGCACTCCGCCAGAATAAGACGATTTAGGGGCATGCGAGGCTAGAGTGAAGCTAATGTACCAGCGTGTGTGGATATAAAGTATTTCACGTCATGTGAAGTCGCAGTTTGATTTCTGGAGCCCACGTGTTGTGTAGTATTCAGCCAGAGGACGGATCAAACGCGCCATTTCGCCATTTCTTCTTCGTTAGCTTTGTTGATTAGCATCCCGGCTAACCGTTTAGCTGCAGGACAGTTCCACAGCCAGGTGACGTCATGACGTTGACCGTTGACGTTGCCGGTATTCACTGTTAGTGTCCGTGTAGTTCAGCCGTGCTGTCACTTCACCGCCACCGAGGACTTCATGTTTAACCACCTCTCCGCTGTCCTGAGACTGTTTCCCCGCCGCCTGCTCCCCTCCTCACCCAGGACTTTCACACAAACCTGCCGCCTCCTCCGCAGGATGGAGCCCGTCACGGTGAGGTGCCTCCCTGGGGAGCCCAAGCTCACCATCTCCTTCTGTCTGGACGGCAGCAACAAGCACATGCTGCGGGACCAGGACGAAGCGCTGGCCAAGGTCCTGGCCCGGATCTCCAACAGCATCACAAAGGGTCAAGGAAAGGCGAAGAAGTCGAAGAAGAACCGGGGACAGCAGCCGGGTGAAACTCCGGAGCAGTCCACCGTGGTGAAGCTGTACTACGACGGGGCTGAGGTGGCCGACACGGAGCTGAACTCTGCGGCGTGGCAGGACGGAGCTGTGCTGCAGGTGGGAGACGTGAAGTACTCGGTGCAGAGGAACCCTCCCACCTTCACCACCGCCGAGCTGCCGGCCTCCATCCTGGCTGGGTTCCCCGTCTGTCCCAAGCTGGAGGTGGAGTTTGGGAACCTGCAGGACTGCGAGTTCACCTGGTTTAAAGAAAATCCCGCAAACACAAGGTAGATACACTGAGGAAAGTGTGAGTTATTGAGAGTTTGCACTCCTAGTTTTGTGCAAAATAACGCAAGAAGGGTTTAAGATCTGCTTTCATCTCAGGTAGGGATGGTTGATCGATTAAAATATTCTTTATAAGTCCTGTTTGTCAGTCCAGAACACACTGATATTCAGCTTAATGTGACATGTAACAAAGAAAAGCAGAAACATCCATATTTAAGAGGCTGAAAACATTTTCTGCCATTTTTGCATGAACAATTACCTAAATGATTAATCGGTTATCAGCATAGTCCCTTGCTTTTCTCATTTCTGCCACATGTCTGTAAATGGAAACAAAACCACACATTTGTTCACTCACACTAAACAGTGCATTATTTATTTTTGTTCATCTTTTTGTAATTTTAAAATGAGATCAGCACATATGTCAGCATAAATGACGACAGACAAAGATGTGTTTGACTTAATTCAGAAAAAATGCAGCTTTTTTTCTGTTTTTAAATCATTGATTATTAAATAGTTTTGGACTCCTGGAGAGCAGACATTAGATTAGATTTTAATTTATCAAATAATCAATATAAATCAAATTTAACAAATGTATATCTTTGTGTTGCTGAACAAGGGAGAAGTAAATAAGACATATTTGAGGTAAACTAGAACAGTCTCTCCGTGTTTGTCCACTAAAGAGTACTGACTACTGCTGAAGAAAATTAGTGTATTAGTATGTGTAAATTATACTTACAGAGTTGGTTGGGCCACATAAACAATATGAGATTTAATGTCATTTAGTTAAAGAAGTAATTGAACACCAAACACCTTTGTTGTTATTTACCTCTTGTTCTTGTTGTAGCCCTGAAGCTGCTGAATCTTCAGGTCAGGACGACAGCTGGACCGAGGTAGGATGCGGGAGAGTCCACGTTCCGTCCAATCAGGACATCGGCTGCAGGCTCAAACTTCGCTGCATACCTAAAGGTGGAAAAAACAGCGGCCTAGCCAAGGAGCTGGTTTCTGTGGGAGCCGTAGAGGCCGGACCAGGCATGTGCACATTCGACAACCGACACGCTTATACTGTGAAGGAAGCAGAGTGGCCGGCTGTGAGGGTGATGTCGTACAACATCCTTGCCGACGTCTATGCCCAGACAGAACTGTCCAAGAATGTGCTTTACCCGTACTGCGCCCCGTACGCCCTGCAGCTGGACTACAGACAGAACCTGATCAAGAAGGAGCTGGCAGGATACAACGCTGACATCATCTGTCTGCAGGAAGTCGACAAAGGTAACTAAAACAACTAGTTTGTTAGAGGACATTACTCGTTGGAACCCATGTTTAGAAAGTGCTGTGATCTAGTGGATACGTGACTTTGGTTTCTGACTTCATTCATGTTCTCTGGGCTTTTTAGGGGTGTTCACAGACAGTCTGACTCCGGCTCTGGATGCCTTTGGTCTGGACGGTGTTTTCAGGATCAAAGAGAAGCAGCATGAAGGACTGGCCACTTTCTATCGCAGGTCATTTTCAATGTTCTGGGCACTAAGGAGTGATATTTTACTTCTCTAGCTCCTCCTATATGTTATTGGAGACTGTCATAGAGTTTTGATATTTATGTCTTGCTGTCACATGTGTGGAATTGTGACCAATAAACAGCTTTCCTTTGTGGTTGGTGGAGCAGGTTGGCAAGTGTAGAACTGGTGTGATAGTTACTGAACGGATAACCTTGATGGGGAATCTGCAGCTTGATATATGTGAGAGAGTAAAGGTCAAGTTGCTCCACCAGAACTTGTCTATAGTTTATTTTAAAGCTGTCCGATCGTCAGACTGGCTGTAATCAGCCCCCTGTCTTTTTTCACAGTCATATTTTCTAACTACAGTATTTTGCTGATACAATATGAAGTCAGGTCATTTAAAACTACCATCATGTTTTTTTTTTGTTTGTTTGTTTGTTTTTTTTAGGTCAAAGTTTCAGCTGCTGAGCCGTCATGACATCGTGCTGAACGAGGCGTTGACCTGTGACCCCATCCATTCTGCACTGCTGGAGAAGGTTTCTGCTAACAGCGCTCTGAAGGACAAAGTAATGCTGAGGTCCACTGCCCTGCAGGTACTGCTGTTTACCTTTTTGTTTACCGTTGTTAGTTGCAGCCTCAGTGTTGTACACAGTTCAGTTTTGTGAATCTGCATTCTGACATTTCTATTTCCTGACTCATTTCTCTGCAGGTCAGTGTGCTTGAAGACCTGAACAAACCAGGCAGGAAGGTGTGTGTTGCCAACACTCACCTGTACTGGCACCCTAAAGGTTAAAACAACTCATCCCTCTGCATGAGGCACTAATATGAGAGACCAGAGTGACAAACTCAACCTTCAATCTACACAAAATTTCTAAAAACTGAATTAATTTCCTTTTTTAAGGAGGAAACGTTCGCTTGGTCCAGATGGGTGTGGCTCTGCAACACCTGAGTCATGTGATCAGCGAGGTCGCGCCTGGAGCTCCGCTGGTTTTTTGTGGTGACTTCAATTCCTCTCCTGATTCAGGTAAGGCCACAGTAGCACCAGTCTCTGCCAGTATTCACTTCATCTTTATTTAACTTCATACCTCTGATATTAAACGTGTATTTCTGTCCTCCACCTGTCTGCAGGTGTGTTCCAGCTGGTCAGCGAGGCTCTAGTTCCTCAGCAGCATGCAGACTGGAGCAGCTCAGGGCCAGAAGAGTCCTGCACTATGGAACTGCTCTCATCTTTCCCTCCAATGCTGAGCGCCTGCAGCCAACCAGCCTACACAAACTACGTTGGAGGATTTCACGGCTGCCTGGACTACATCTTCATACAGCCGGACAGCATGCAGGTACAAATACTGACACTGCTGCTAACACTACTGCAGCTACCAATATTCATAAGAAGGTGGTGTAAATGTAAATAGTTAAACAATAAGCTAACATGCAGTGTGTATCTGTGTCTGTGCAGGTGGAGCAGGTGATTCCTCTGCCCAGCCACCAGGAGGTCACCACCTATGAGGCTCTGCCCAGTGTGGCTCACCCCTCTGACCACATCGCCTTGATCTGTGACCTGCGCTGGAATCCCTGATCTCAAACATCACCAGAGAACTGAGCGTTCAGGCTTTGAATGAAATCTGAGCATGGAAACGTGTTCCTTCAGGTTTACTGGAGGGCAATGAAAGACGACAGAAATTATGGCCCATTCACACACTGATTCATAGGCTGCCAACTGCTCATCAGGAGCGATCCAGTGCTTTCTATTCAAAGCCCTCACAATGATACTAACTCATACATACACACACACAGCGACATCACAGCCATCGGGTTCAGTGTCTCGCTGAAGGACTGGGTGGAGGTTGGAATTGAACCCTGCATCATCTCACACACTGTTTAAATTACAATATGACGGACATGTTGTGATTAAGTTCATATTGTATTATTTACAGTACAATAATTAATGAATTTTAATCACTGATATTCAGTGTGGAGGTTGTTGGTGAAAAAAGTAATGAAGTGTACATTACTTGTTTTTCTTAAAATTAATTACTTTGGTTGGTACATATCCCCAGGAGAAATCACATGACTGGGTTAATAATTATTATTTGACTGAGCTCATTTTACCAACATAAAAAAGGGGACTGCTGCTGGTTCCTTCCTCAAACTGCTGTTAGACTACATGTATTGGCTTCAATACCCAGTGATTTTGTTAATGAATAAATCTGAACATTTTAATAAAGATATTTATTACTATTATTTTGCCCAAACAAGCTGCTAATTGGTCCTTTAAGTTTTTTTTAAATAAAGTTTGAGTCTATGCATGATTCAGATTGTTGGCTCATTTTTCTGCAGTCTGTTTTCAATTCTTTAACAACACTAAAAGGGAGCAATAATAATTCAAATTTATAAAACAACATTGTGTAACTTTCCTACCATAAACTAACCACCAATCATGTTGATGCTGACCTGTAATCAGGTCAGTGGTGTGTCTGTCTTTTGGCGTGTCTGTTCTCAAACTAATTTTGTGCTCCAGGTACGATCATTCACATCATCATCACATACCACCAACTATTTCACTGATCTCTGTAAAACTGGGTCATATTTTATGGAGAAAATGTTTTCTGGAGTCTCTAGAAAACTCTTTGTGATTTATAGAGTTTCCTGGTGAACGGTAATATAAGCTGCCACCAACTGTAGCTGCTGTTGGCTAATATTAGCTCAGTTTGTTAGCCAGGCTGCCTGAACCGTGAGCTCAGAGCACCACTGGGGTTAGCGTTCATACCACTGGTGAGCTTAACCGGTGTTGTGTCAGAACTGGACCTGGGAAAACGGGCAAATATAACCCAGCTCAGCCATCTCTATGGACATAATGGCAGAGGTGAAATGACAGAAGAGGACGTTGATGCAGAAAGCTAAGACGAGAAAAGGAGAGAGTGAGCAGAAGCCGAGCTGGGCTTCTTGCTGTTGGACTAGTAAGTGATATTAGCTGGCTGCTATGTCTTGTGTTGTTGACCTTGATTGACGTTTGGCTGCTAACCCAAACATCAATTGTCAACTTGCTGGTTTTTTGAAATAATCTAATCAGACGCGCGTACAGCTGACCAAGTAATGTAACAATACAATAAGGCATTCCGCTAAATATGCGTAAAGCGGATGTAAAACCGGAGGTGTGTAAACAAACTTTATTATTCATGTTATGACAGGATGTAAATATATAGACGGTATGCTGTACGTGCGTTTCCCATCGCCACGCTGTTTTTCTCTGATTGGTCAGAAGTGGTAAAGGGGTGTGGCCGGAGTGTTTGGGACATACCATTGTGTCACATCGCGGGGTTGCAGAGAAAATCTTGAATAAAGTTTACGGAATAAATTAGACCGCCGTGACGATTTGAACTATTTTCCGTCAAGAGAACACAAATATTTTGTCGCGACATTATTTCCGTAAAATTTACGAACATTTTAGTTTTTTAGTTAAGTCTCCGGTGGATTGTAACATCCCCGAGTCAGTGACAGCAGTGAGAGACACACTGTCAAGTTAGCCAGCCAGACCGGAAACGGTGTTATTTGGCCTTCAAAATAAAAGAATAAACTGCAAAGGCTCTAGTTCCATTCAAATAAACAGAGAAAATAAAATGAAATAAAATAAAAGCAGAAAAAATATATTTAAATTATCATACATTAAGTATCTAAATTTAGGTTTGGTTTACTGTCTCAGTAATGACTCTTTACACCCCGTCACAAGGAACATCAACTCACTCTCACAATTCAAGTCTGCACTCAAAACCCACCTGTTTAAAATAGCCTTTTCCATCTGATTCAATTTCATTGTCCTATTTTAACCTGTTTTTAATGTTGTATTCTTGTAATTTGATATACTTTTCTGTTTTTTTGTTTGTTTGTTTGTTTGTTTATTTCTGTTATTTGCTGTCTACACTCATTTATTGTAAGGTGCCCTTGGGTGACAGAAAGGCGCCTATGAAATAAAATGTAATTATAATATTATTATATTATGAAATAAGAAGTAAAATAGAAAAAAATGTAAGTCAAATAGATAACATGAAATATTGAATAAAATAAAAATTAAAATAGGCATTTCCACAATTTTATACCTTTTTTGGTATATCTTCTTGTAATGGGTAATATTTGTGCTTTGAGTTACACTTCACTGTTAAAACGACTAACTTACCCGTGGGTGCTTTTACTCTGAAACTCCAGACCGGATGATCGCCCGGACAGGAAACCAAACAGGGAATGCGGATTTGAACGATCTTACGTGTCACTCCCGGAGTCTGAGTGATTCAGAGACCTCCTGGAGACTTCAGGTGAACACATCTCTGTAAGTTTTCATCGTTTTTGTTCACTTTAACACAGAATGAGCACAGGCGAGGGACGCTAACTGTTAGCAGGCAGCTTCCAGGTCGCTGCTGTAAAGTAAGTCAGCAGCAAGTTAGCTTAGCTGAGCTAACGTGAGTTAGCCACAGTCAGTTCATTTGTGTCATGAGTACAGTGTGTACTCACTCTGTACTTACAGTCTAGACCTACACACTCGATAAATAATATAATAATAACTCAATAGTGTCGGTTTTATGATGGGGGAAGCTTTGTATCACTGTGTTGCTAAGGCGGCTGAGTCAGCTGATGGAGGTGTACCTGCTTTAATCTGTGTCTCTCCCTCTGTGTGCTCTCCTTTTATCGGCTGTGTATGAAGCTGACACGAAGCAGAAGCTAAAATAAGACCTTAGTGTAGTGACAGTAACATGAGAGCACAGACAGACCCCCTTAAAGAATGAATGGACTCATGTGATCTGAGGCTGCTGTGACTAACAACCTGCATGTGGTTCATCAGGAGGTCACAGGTTTCCGCCTTTTTTAAAGACTTTTGAACAAATCATTAAAGTTCTGTCCCAAAAACAAACATGTGATCACAAAGTTATACTATGACGTGTTATAGATTCATTTGTACGTCATGAATATTGTCATGACTGTATTGAAGCTCTGGTTCAACAAGTTTTACCACATTTCTCAGGTGGGCAGCTGTAGTTTCTTATGAACAGTCTTGTTTAGATCATCTCTGTAGCACCTCTCTGAGGCCAAATTATGAACTTTGCACACAGCAGACTGATGGGTTACAGGTTACAGGAGAAACTAGAGTAAATAATCTGGACAAACTCACTACTAGCATGGACAGATCTGATGATCTGTTGACTGTGAGCACACAGTGTGCACCTCCCTTTTAAGCGTTGTCATCACAGTGACGTTGGTTTTCCAGATATCATCTGGCTTGAGTTCGTGGCTGTTGTTATCCAACAACAACAACCGGCTGGAAATTTTACAGTTCAACAATAAACATTATTGTCCAAAATGACATCAGTGCACTAAAACTCTAAATTTGACTGGGAATTAATGAATTAAACTATAAATATTTATACAGTATATATGTTTAAAACACAAATAGAACATAATCAATGCAGCTTAATGACCCCAAGCATCTTCTTCTAAATTGTGTTCCGTAAAACAAACAAACAAACGATATATCTGATCAGCCAATAGAAGGTAATTTAACAAAGCTTACTGCTGTTCTGAAGGTATTTCCTAAATCTTTAAAGACCTCCTCTTCTAATCATTTGGGTGCAGAAATATCACGTATTCAAAGGCCGATAGTAGCTGTTAATGACAAGCAAATTACTGATGCATTATTTAGTTTGAAATCGTAAATAAGTGGAAAGAAACCAAGATAACTTAAGTTATAAAAATTAGATCAAGCAACTGGTGGTTTCATAAAAATCAACTTGTAGTTCAATCACAGACACCAACCTTATATTTGATGTTTTCGTTGCTTCCTCCTCTCTCCTCTTCAGGCTGGTTTTGGGTTGCTAACGGTTACTAACAGCAGAAGCATGAAGGCTTTGATTCTGGTCGGGGGTTACGGGACCCGGCTGCGACCGCTCACCCTGAGTGTCCCCAAACCGCTGGTGGACTTCTGCAACAAACCCATCCTGCTGCACCAGGTGGAGGCACTGGTCAAGGTACGGAGGAGGTGGTGTGCAGTTAGCGTGAAGCCAGCTGCTCTCACAGTTTTGTGCTGCCAAAGTCAGATGTTTTGAAATCCAACACATGGTGCTTTAACTTACAGTGTGTGTGTGTGTGTGTGTGTGTGTGTGTGTGTGTGTGTGTAGGCTGGGGTGGACCATGTGGTTCTGGCTGTAAGCTACATGTCTGATCTCCTGGAGAGAGAGATGAGAATCCAGGAGGAGAGGGTACGTACAACCACACTGACACACTACTAGAGCTGTGGGTCAGTCCATTCACTCTCCAGGACATACCTGAAGGGTCACTTCACACAAATCACAAAGAAAAACACATTTCCCATGAACCCACACTGGTGTCAAGTCATGCACTCAGTTTCAGTTTATTGTCTGAGATTTGACCTTGGGCTCCATCATAGTACAAAAGGGGTGGATTTAATTTCATTTGCCTCTCAAAGCATCAAATAACATGACATTTGAACAGTTCTCTCTGCTGTAGACAGTTTTCTTCTGCTCTAAATACTTGTCTGCTTGACCCTCTTTTATTTTGAAGGCCAGATATCGGTGGGTCTATCCATCCATGCGCACAGATTTTCGTTTTCATTTTCCCTTTTTAATCTAAAAATATATTTTGTAAAAACATTTAATTTGAATTCAAAGTCAGCATGATATTTAGTTTACTGCTGCAACAATTCCTTGATTAATAGATTAGCCGATCAACCATGTTATGGTTTATATCGCTGTAGATCTTTGGACTTTGGTCTCTTGGTGTGAACAAACAAATAATTTGAAGACGTCAACTTGAACTCTGGGAAATTTTGTTTTTCACTATTTTCTGCACTGTAATCATCAGATTTATCTATAATGTAGACAATCATGAGTTGCAACCCTGAAGTGGTTAATAATATGCATAAGAGTTTTTGTTGTGAATCTGGCAAGTTTTTCCTTCTGGCAGTCTGTGTATGAACATTTGTGCCCACTCTGATGTATTCTGAGTATTACTCACATGATCATTGTGCTCAGTCTGCTGTATCCTGATTGTTTCACTCTTTTCTCCTCAGCTCGGGATTCGTATCTCTCTGTCTCATGAGAAAGAGCCTCTGGGAACAGGTGAGATTAATTCCAGACAAACAGGAAATTATTCAGACTTTAACGTTAATATCATTTGCAAGATAAATATCTCTGTTCTATTTTCTGTTTACCCGAAGGACGTTTAGTACATCTACATTTGTGAAGAAGATTTACGGTGCTGTAATTACTTCACAACAGAAAGAGAGACGTGGGTGTCTCTAGTTTTGTATTATTTGGCTGTATGGAATCATGAAAATGCTAAATATAAGGAAACACCACACAACATATTCTGCTACGATTCGCTCCCATTCAGTCACAAGAATATTCATGAGGTTGGCCTCTTATGTTGGTTAAAAGATCTGGCACCCTGTTGGATGGGTTTGACTGAAGCTTGATATAATTATTAAAAATGAGAAAATAATAAAAAATGAACATGTTTGTGTGCAGCCGGTCCTCTGGCGTTGGCTCGAGAGCTCCTGAACGTCGACAACGAGCCGTTCTTCGTCCTCAACTCGGACGTCATCTGTGATTTTCCCTTCAAAGATCTGCTACAGTTCCACCGCAACCACGGCAAAGAGGGAACCATCGTGGTGAGTCAGACAGAGAGTGCAAAACTAGACAAAAAAGAGGAACAGACTGAAATCTTTGGTCGGCAGTAAAAAATCTAGTTATGATGTAAGACTGACTATTAAAAGCTGTTGAATGTGTGTGAAGGTAACGCGGGTGGAGGAGCCCTCTAAGTACGGTGTGGTGGTGTTTGAGAACGACACCGGCAGGATACAACGCTTCGTAGAGAAACCGCAAGTCTTCGTCTCTAACAAGATCAACGCCGGCATGTATATCTTCAATCCCAGCATGCTCAGCAGGATCCAGGTAACTCTCTCTCTCTCACACATACACATAAAGGTTTGCAGTGAAGGACCAAGTAAATATGCAGTGGGAGTTTGAACCACCAATGTGAAACTCCATACAAAGTGCTCCTGACATTTAACTTGCATGTTTGTGACATTTGTGTTTGTGCAGCTGAGACCGACATCCATAGAGAAAGAGATATTTCCTGTCATGGCAGGGGAGGGACATCTTTACGCCATGGAGCTACAAGGTAACTATTACTATAACACAAACATAAGATACACATGTTGTTTATTTTACACACAAAGAAACAAGATAAAAGTATTAATTAGTGAGCTATAAGTGTGGATCTTATTACCCTTGGACAGAGCCAGACTAGCTGTTTCCCCTTGTTTTCAGTGTCTATGCTAAGCTAAGTTAGTTGATTACTGGCCTCGTGTTTAATGTACAGACATGAAAGTGGTCTCAACCCTCTCATCTCATTTTGGAAGCAAACCAAATAAGAAAGTTTCCCTTTTAAATGATGTCACAATGTTCCCAGTGATTTATCTTATTTGTGTAAGAAACACATGGTAACATGATAATGACACACACGACTTACATGCTCGCTCTGGACTCTGCAGCTCACAGCTCGACCAGACGTAAGTGTTTGGGCTTTTCTTCACACCCCAACTCGTGTAGTTTTGGAGAGGAAGTGTTTGTAGAGGAGCACCGATACCAACGAACAACATCTGTAACATGCTGTCTGTTTCCAGATAGTTTAACCAGCCACTGATCCAGGATTCTGGATTTGTTCAGACAAAAATAATAGATGAGAACCGAACATGATAAAAATCAGTACTTGAATCTGGAATTGGTGCATCTCTAGATCCTCATCCCTCTCTGGGAGCGATCAGACTTGTCTGTAGCTGAGCAGTTAAACCTCCTCCCCATCCTGTAGTTCAGGCAGGCAGACTGGTCCGAGTCACTGGTCCATGTCGTAGTGGCTTTGTTTCCCTCAGAAAACCTCATGAATCAAACACACTAAGAATAGAGGGTCTTTGCTAGCTTCAGATTTATTTGGATCTTGGAGTCTTTAGGTTCATGTGATGTGTTTTGTTCAGATATTTGTACAATTTAGTGAAAAAACAAAACTCAACTAGACTAACATTTATTACATGTTGGGAAATATCAGTATATATATCATACAGTTTAAATGATTTATCTATTTTGGTCAATTTAGGCAGATAGACCGCTAAATTATTCCATTTTGACAGATTATATGACTAAAAATCTATTAATTTATATATAAGTTGTGCTTACATAATCGTTATCGTCAGGGTTTTTAAATTAATTTTATGTCAGACGGGACAGAAAGGTCACAGCAAATTAGTGAAAACTGGTCAGCCTGTCAGGTCAGTGTCTGCAGATCACATGACCTCGTGCTTCAGTACTTCACCTGTTGCAGATCAAACTCATAGTTTTGTGTCCCTGTTTCCATGGTAACTAACTGTTTTCACTGTCTGTATCTCTTGTATGCTGTCTGTCTGTCTGCCTATGTGTCTCTCTGCAGGTTTCTGGATGGACATTGGTCAGCCTAAAGACTTCCTGACAGGAATGTGCATGTACCTCCAGTCGCTACGACAACACACTCCTGAGAGGCTACGCACAGGACCCGGTTTCCTAGGCAACGTTCTAGTGGTGAGTTCAGCTCGTCTGCGCTGCACGTCAAATAAAGAACCCTCCCTCTGTAATAATCCTCCATCCATACCTTTCTCTGCAGGACCCAACGGCGCAGATTGGGGAGAACTGCACCATCGGCCCAAATGTCACCATCGGTGCCGGCGTGGTTGTGGAAGACGGGGTGAGGATAAAACGCTGCACGGTGCTGAAGGGAGCGCGGGTTCGATCACACTCCTGGCTGGAGAGCTGCATCGTGGGGTGGAGCTCCTCTGTTGGCCAGTGGGTGAGTACAAGATGGAGGCGTGCAACCTTTTCCAAAGCAAAGATCATTTAGACGTATCAATAGAGGTCACTGATTTACATTGAAAGCATTGTGATTCTGAGCGCAATGACAGTAATTCCATGTCAGCCATAGGAGTAATGTTTTCTCCATCTTGTCTAATACTGGATGTGTCGACACTTTTTATGATTGTTGTCAGGTGTGATGATGACTTCAATCTGTGTTGTCAGGTCCGTATGGAGAATGTGACGGTGTTGGGAGAGGATGTGATCGTGAACGACGAGCTTTACCTGAACGGCGCCAACGTCCTGCCTCACAAATCCATCAACGAGTCGGTCCCAGAGCCACGAATCATCATGTAGCATCGGGTGGAGATGAAGGAGGAGGGGAAAAAAAGCCCAGAGCCTTTTTAAATACGAACACCTAAACTGTGCCAGCGAGAGAGGGGATGAAGTGACAGGCAGAGGAAAAGAGGAGCAGCGATAAAGACGAACAAAAGAAGGGTCTTTTCTCTTTTCAAAAAAAAATTAATTCTGACTTTTTGCCCTGCTTGGCTGCACCGTCCATCAGTCATTAATGATGAGCATATGATCTGTCAACAAACGCAAACCTCCTGAATGTGACGGAGGGTAATTGTCCCGCTTTAATAGAGAAAACGCGATGGAGGGGGTCGATATACTTGGGCTGGTCGTCAGTCAGATGGTGGAGGGACTAATGTGAAGTATATTTTTGTGGGGAGCGGGTTAGTCAGCGATACGAACACTGCTGGTTAGATTCACTATGCATTTACATTTCCTGGACAGCTACTGAGAGTGAATAAGTACTGAAGGATCATACATCTAAATCTGCTGCAGCAGAGACAGCAGGAATCATGCCTGATGACTCTAAGATTTATGATTTGACATATTAAACAAAATGCAGTATTGGTTCTAGTCAAAGCTCAGATCAGTTTTTGGCCTTTTGGGGGCAGCAGAACATGACATTAAAGACACCTCACCACATAAAGTTGAATGTTTTAGCAAAGAGTTTTATATATACACATCCAGCAGACACAGGAATATTATCATCCAACTTTAGTCTTGTTGTAAATGTAATTTGATCCATTTTTATCTATTAATAATGATTAGTGCAGCTTGAATCAGTTATAGAGTAGTTGTCTTGTTGCTTTGGTTCTTTATTTTTATCATGAAAACTGTGCACTTCAATGCCAAACTGGTTATTTCTGAACAAAATGTAGCAGGCTTTTATAACAAATTGCAGTTTACACATATATGTATGTATATTTGAGTCGGGTCTGCGTCTGAAATATTCTTTAAAATAATAATGTATTGTTCCACATTTAAGTAAGACCAACTTAACACCCTCGGAAATCTTTTTTTGCTGACCTCCTCTGGGTTACCTTCTCACCTTGCTGCGGTGATGTACAGGTGTACTCTGGCACACTATGACATCACCATTGGGTGTGGTTACTGAAGACAATGAAGCACTGCTCTTTGTTTGTCAGAACATAAAGTGGATTTATTTTTCAGATTCAATTGCATCTGTCCTTTGGGAAAATATCCAAAACATTTAAAACTTTGAGTCCCGTTTATTACACACCAGGAAACTGAACCAGGATATGAGATGAAATATCGAACAACTTACACTGGTGGGGCTAAAAATGTAAAATTCGTCCCAAGGTTGTAGCAACAGTTAAAGTAATTTTGATCTCCAAATCAAAAATCTTCTGTACGGTGCCATTTTAGGCCATTTCAGACCCAGCTCTCTCAATGTTTATCAGCATAAACACTAAATAATCTCAGCTGTACCCAGCATCCACCTATTGGATTGTATCTTTGTCGTGAACTAAACTGTCCGAGGATCACTAAACTTATTGGGCTTCATCCTTTGGGGACCATGAATTTCCAAACCAAATTTCATGGTGATCCTTTCATGTTGGACCGACAGACTAATGTTGCCAAATTTAACATCAGACGTTATGAATTCAACAAATTAATGAGCTTGTCACCAAAGGTGTCCATGCACAGAGGTTTTGATGTGTCTTCTACATTTGACTTGTTACTGACCGTGGACACATGCAGCAGGTGAGGTCAGGTGTCCGTCTGTCCAGATATTCAACGAAACTGATCTCTGAACTCAAAACTGATGGGCAGAATGCAGTGGATCTATGTTGTTATGCAGTTAGTGATGAACACTGAACATGTTAAAACTTTGACTGTGTGAATGAATGAAGTCGATTCTTGAAATGAAGTCTTTTTTTAAGAGAATAATATAATCTACTGACCATATCCACATCTCGTCTCTTTCTTTCTTGTCCCTCCAAAGGTCAGTTTACTGGTGAAGGTTTGTTCTCCTCAGCCCGTGAAAACAGGTGTATTAGGAAAATAACCCTGATGATGTCACAGTGATGTCATTGGGATATTATCTGTTTGAGCTTGGAGACTACAAATAGAAAGTCTTTGTTACAAACTGAAGGAATGTTTACCAAGTAGGGTGGGCCAGTAAAGCCAACATGGAAGTGCCAATAGCTGCAGTTCCTCAAACGACCACTTGAGGCTAGCTACAAAAGTGAGTCAGTCTCCATAAGTCCCCATGTTAAAATGTCCAAATACAGCCTGGTACAAAAAACTGTTTTGGTCTCTATAGCTAATTTCCCCGTTCATGACAACTGTACTGAGGGTGAATTTTTATAGAACTCACCTGTTATATTATATTAAGGCTTGATGATAAATAATTGACAGCGTGGTCACTTTGACTGACAGGTAGGTGGCTTTACAAATGACTTATTTGAGCACCCAGGCGTCATTCTGCCCACTTGAGGTCCACTGATGATCCACGTCTTCAAAATGATTCTTCCTAAACCTCAGGTTGACATTATGTATAGGCTGTCCATTCATTTAACGGTCATTTGTTTTACCATGTATCTGGTCATGAACATAGCATGTTTTTTTCACATATATATTTATTTTATACAGTCAGTATCTTAAATATTGTTCCTTTAACAATCAACAGTTTCAAATGAGATAAAACATTTTTTTCTGTTTCAAAATCTCTGCAAACATGTAGTTATAATATACAGCATGCTTAGCTAATACTGGAAACCAGGCCATAAGTCTGTTAATGCTGGATCTGTTTTGTTGTTACAGAGACTGTCTCAGACAGTATCTTCAGTGGGCGGTCATTCCAGCTGCTGATGTGTGCAAACAGCCTGTCAGTGAAGGTGTGTTTGAAGGTGTGTATGTGTGAGTTCGTATCAAGGTCGTAGAATGACAGTTTCCCTTTGTTCCAGTCCAGATGAACTCGGATCCTCTGGAGCTTCTTCACTGAAAGAACTTTACTTGGCTGAGGTGGAGAGACTGCCATGTATTTTCCATCAAGGAGACATATTTCCCAGTATCCAGTCAGTATTTGTTCCTTTCTCCGGACAGACTCCTGTAGGACACCTAAAGCCCAAAATGTATCATTTTTAACCTCAACAGCCCAGCTGTGAGTGCCTGAGGTAAAGCCGTCAGAGCTCAGGACACAGGGGTGCATTTCAATCCTCTCTGGGTTTTCAGGAAGTTTCTGTCTCTCTCCATGTCTCACGCTGGTCATATCATCAGACAGGAGCAGTTTTGGGTTGGCAGTGTTTGGATCCAGAATCACAGCAGTGTAGGAGACCATGTCCTTCATCTTGTTCCAGACGTGGAAGACCAGGTTGCCTAGATGTTTGGCCTTGTCTATGAGAGCTCCTGAGGGCAGCTTTGGATTATCCAGCAGGGGGCGCTGCTGGACTCTTTCCACTGTAGCCTTATAGTTCAGCAGGAATGCAACATCTTCAGCTTTCAGCTCCTCCTCTGTGGCTCTGACTGTGTCTGAAAGAGCTGCTATCTCTCTGCTTAGAGACTCCATCTTCTCCTTCATCATCTGACTCTTCTGCTCCTCTTCCTCCCTCAGAGCAGAGATCCTCGTCTCCTCTTCCTCCTCTAGAAACTTGTGAAGCTTCTCAAACTGCTCCTTAATCTGCCTCTCTGTGTGTTGGGCCTGGACCTTTATGTGCTCTGCTGTCTGATCACAGTTTCCTTTAACTTGTTCATAGAGCTTCAGTTTCTCCTGTAAGAGCTTCAGGGATTTCTGAAGCACCTTTCTGTGATCCAGTGCAAATTCCTTGATGGGTTTGAATCTGTGGTCAGTGTGTGTTTCTGAATCTCTGCAGACGAGACACACCGGTTGCCGATGATCCAAAATGCCAAAGAGTTTGAGCTTCTCGGAGTGCAGACTGCAGAGAGCCTCTGAAGCTCTCTGATCTCCCCCCAGCAAGAAGGTCTCACACAGGTTCTTTAATGCCAGGTTACAAGGTGGATCACTCAACAAAGATATCTTCTTACAGAGTGGACACTTGTGTGTTTGTTTCCCCCTCCACCATCTCTGCAGACAGTCTTTACAGAAGCTGTGGCTACACGACAGAATAACAGGATCCTTGAAGATGTCATGGCAGACGGGACAGGAAAGATCCTTTTCAGATTGAGTAGACATTTCTAGTTTTAGGCAGAACAAAACAAAAGCAGAAGTCAGCCAGTTAGAGAAGAAAGTAAACTTTCACTTTGAGTTGTAGCTCCTCTAAATCCACACTTTATAATGTGGAATCAGCAGCAGGTTCACGTGAAATCCAGACCCACAGTAATCCCATTGGTATCGGTGCATTTTGTTCTTTCTGTGGCAGAAAGTTCCTGCAGAAATCCTCAGATTGATTTGGTAGACACTGAAAATAAAGAAGCAATGTCACATGACTGATGTCCACATCTGTAGAAAGAGGAACACATGTAGTACGTACAATAATATGATGCATGTGACCATGCCTTAAAGCAATATTACATAGTAGTGTCCCAATACCACTGTCATAAACAAGGACAGCTGTACGTGTAAATGTATCATTATATTAGCAGCCAGCTAATATTACTTACTAGTCTAACAGCTTGGCGTCTGTCATTCAGCCTTTTATTTCACAAAGCTCTCACCAACGACTAAAAGTCAGTCCCAGATTTACTCTTGTCTGGTGGCCTCTTGCTCGCTCACTCTCCTTTTCTCTTCTTAACCTTCATTTGTGGGTTTCTTCTCCTCTGTCATTATACATTGCCTGATCACCCAGCTCCTGTTCTAGCACAACACCAGCTCTGCTCCTGTTCAGCATTCACCCATGCTTCTGGTGGTCCAAAACGCCTGTGGTACAAACACTAGCACTCCCCTGAGCTCCCAGTCCAGGAAGCACAGCTAACAAATTAAGCTAACATTAGCTAACAGCAGCTACAGTTGTCAGCAGTTCACTTTACTGTCCATCAGGAAACTCTGTAAATCACAGAGAGAGAGAGAGAGTTGAGGCAGAGCAGCTGGAGGACATCAGAGGGAAAACCAGAAAACAGTTTCTCCATAAAATATGAACCAATTTCACAGAAATCAGTGAAATAGTGTGTGACTTAGTGCCCTAAAGCATTACGAACTTCTTGTGGGTGATTGTACCCGGAGCACAAAGTTACATAGTGTGAGAACAGACGTACGAATGACAAAAACACCATTCACCTGATTACAGGTTAGTGTAACATCAACATTATTTAAAATCTGTTATTTTATAGTAGAAACGTTACACAGTGTTGCTCTAACAGTTACCAGGACTGATGACATTGGGAAAGAAACACCTTTCTGTAGCAAAAAATGCATGTGGCCGTGCCTTAAAGCAACATTGAGTATAAATTGGTATTTTTGTAATTTAGAGTGCAATTGCAGAGTGTAATTTCAATTCCAACAGCCAAACAACAAGCAAGGTCAACAACACAAGACATAGCAGCCAGCTAATATTACTTACTAGCCGGACAGCTCTGTGTCTCTCTTTCAGCCTTTTATTTCACCAAGCTCTCACCAATGACCAAAAGACTTTTGTCCTGTCCTGGCTTTGTTTGAATCTGGGTGTCCTGCTTGGCTCTATTGATCCCTCTTGGTCTTATCTAGCCCTGTTTAGTTAAGTTTAGTTCTGCCTAAATCACCTTATCCCTCTTTAAGACTGCCTTGGTCTGTGTAGCCCTGTTGGTCCCACTGGTTTTGGTTAGCCTCTATGGACTGGCTGGCTTGTTTAATACCTTTCGGCCCTGTCTGGCTCAGTTTAACCCAGTTTGGCCCTGCCTGGTTTTGTGGTCTTCATTCTTTTGAGCCACACAAACTAAAAATGTGCAGAATGAGTAGGAGGAGGAGGAATCCCTTACATTCCTATTGGCTGAGAAGTTTTTCAGACTCACTCTGATTGGCTGGCAGAGAGTGAGTAGGGAATCCCTCAGGGCTCTCTCTGTCTTTGTCTCAGATTAAAAACACAAACAGTCCAGTCAGGCCTCACTGCTCCAGGTAGTCCTTTGCAGTCTGCTGAAGACCAGGACTGAATTCACAGCCTGGTCTGCTGTTCTGCAGCAGAAAGCAACAGTACAGCTGCTGTTTGTAAGACCATAAATCTCACTCATGACTGCTACATGGTCTGCAGCTGTAACATAGGAGGTACCTGTAATATTTAGCAACGCAGGGTGAACTCAGTGTGCAACAGAGTCATAAAACAGAGGCGAATGAGGGAGCTGCTATTTTACTGTAAGGCAGAAAGTGTTGGAAAACTTATCAGTTTCCCTTCAGGGGCGTGTTGGAGCAAAATCAGGAGGTGAAGACCTGGTGAGTTCATGTTGCAGAGGGTGGAGAAGGAGAGCTGGCAACAGGACAAATCAGAAGGGAAGAGTGGAAGGAAAACAGAAAAGAAGCCACAGCTGAGGAGGAGAAAAGTTAGATTTGTTGTTGGTGAGTTTATTTGAGGGAAAGAAAGTTTGAAAGTGGAGTAAAGAACCAAGTAGAAACTAAAGAACTTTATATGATGTTTGTCACCACGAATGGGATGAAAGTCTAGACAGTTAAATTGCAGTGGTCTGTGGAGAGCTGGCGGAGCAGAGCGGCGGCAGGAGCGACTGTGGGCGGGGAGAGAGGAAGTGTGGTCGACAGGAGAGGAATTTAAAGTCCCATTGTTCTGGAGGAGCAGAGGCAGAGAGAGCTGAGGAACAGAGGAGTCAAACCACTGGCACACACTTGACAACATGGATGTGAGCTCAGCCATGGAGAAGGTAGGACAGATATATTTATTTTAATAGATACTTCCAGATTAATGACAGTAATGGAGGAGGTCAAGGGTCAAAGGGTCAGAAAGTCTGATGTTTCTGTTGATGCATCTGGAGAAACTTTTATCTCGGATTAAGGAGACTTTACCGAGTTCACGTGAACTTATTTGCCATTCGATATACAGTATATACACGCAAACATGTCAAAGTCACCTCTACGTTTGAATGATATTTTCTGTACAAGTACCCAGAAACTTCTCACAGATCTGCCCTGTTCTACTGTTGCATTAAGATAGCCTGCTAATTAGATTGAATGGCCATTTTGTCTCACTTAATTATTCATTCAGCTTTGAGTTTATGTTCATTTTTATTCATGTTTCTGTTCAAGAAGCGAGTTATTTTATTTCCAACACAAGACATCAGCTAATATTACTTACTGGTCCAAAAGCAAGAAGCCCAGCTCGGCGTCTGTCTTTCAGCCTTTTATTTCACACGTTTTCAAGCTCTCACCCACGACTAAAAATCAGTCCCAGATTTACTCTTGTCATTCTCTCCCTTTCTCTTTCAACATCACCATCAGTCTTTTTGCCTCTGCCATTATGTCCATAGAGGCTGCTAATCCCAGTTATGTTGCCTGCTTGCTCAGCTCCAGTTCTGCCACCACACTGGCTGTGCTCCCTGTCAGCTATGTTGCTGTTTTCATTTGTAACCTCGCACACTAAGCTCTAAGAAAAAGGCATCAATGAGCTCAACACCTGACCTGAAAGTTGTAATCCTAAAAAAAACTTTTATAATATCAAACCAAATTTTAGCTGTTTCTGCAGTAACTACTACTAGTATTTCAGTTCAACTCAAAATACTTGATATGTGCCTCAAGGATGAATTTGAGACATGCAAGTTTGGAAATCAAAACCATTTCATTCACACACATAAACAACCCAGAAATACAATTATGATCATGTAGTTTTCAGTCCAATGTTACTTGATTTACTTTGCGTACATAGGATTGACAGGAAATTATGCATGCATGTCCTGGATGTGATCATTGGATCATGAGTTGTGTCGAATGCAGTTTGTTATCTGTTCCTCAGTCTTTATTGAAACAACATGAGCGATGCTTCATTTAGCTCCACTTTAACATCAGTTAGAGAAACTTTATGGACAAAGCACAGAACGTTCCTCTGATTATGATTATGTTGAATTCTTTGGCAGAAACTGATCGACTATGCTCATGATACTCCTTATGATCCAAAGAAGTCTGTGATAGAAAAGGCATCTTAGCTGTCACGGCTGAACTGTTTTTTAAATGTTTTGGAAAAATCTTTTCTCATCTTTTCATTGCAGTTGATAAGACTTTATTTGTTCGAGTTGATTTGGCCAAAAAGAAACTAAAAATGAACTTTTTTGCTTGAACAGTCACCGGCTGAGATGTCAGTTTCAATGATGCTGTGAAGTCGAGATGTTGCTCTGCCTTAAAAAACAGTTGACTTCTTGTCAACATGATCATTTTTATAAATCAAGTTGGTTCTCTGACCTGCCATAAACTCTCACTGCTGAAAAAACAGTCAGCCTCCTCATTAATAAAAGCTGAAGAGAGGAGTGGAAACACTGGATCATTGCCATTTTCTTGGAGTTGATTCAGATTATTTTGACATGTACAGTATGTTCTACAGTTAGAGATATGTTTAATTCATTTTGAGTGAATCTCTTGTACTAGTTTACATGAATTCATCTCAAACAGCTGGAGATTTCTAATTCAGTCAGTGAAGTTAATCCAGGACCACGAGGACCTGATCCCCCCGCTGGGTCTGCTCTGGCAGTCTCCCACAGATCTGTCCTGTAATTCCTCCTCTGGTTGTCCATCCAGAGGTCACATCAGTCTGAGGCAGATGACCTGCCTGATGGATCAGTGTCACCTGTCAGGGTTTTGATCCCTGTGCCGCCCCCCTTTATATCCCAGAGCTGGAAAAGCTGCCATCACTAGGATGGAAATAACTCCCAACACACACACACACGCACACACTCACACATAGAAAGACAATGAGTGTCAGGATTGCGTAGACACGTCTCTGTAACCAAACAAAACAAACGTTGGCTGCAACTAAAGTTTCACACGTCATCACTGATTAATGTGCCAGTTATTTTCTGTTAGTAGATTAATTGTGAGTAAAAATCATAATTAAATTGTCTATTTCGTCTGATAAACATTTATATTCAAAACTCTTTAATTTAATAAAATGAGGTAAAGCAGCAAAATCCTCACAAATGACGAGAGAGAATCTGGATTTTCACGTTGAAAAAAATTTGTTAATTATCAAAATAAAAGACAAAATCGTTTGCTCTAAAATTTAATATGTTTTTTAACAAAGACAAAAATCAAAGACAGTTTTAGCTTTCACCAACACTGAGAGCACTTTTAGTTTCATTTCTGGACAGAGTTTGAAAATATAAAGAGTATGATCTCTGCCCTTCCGCTCAGTGTCAGTTGCTTTACTCCAAATTCCAGATCATCTGTTGCATATTGAGTGATTTTTCTAAATAGAAAACAACAGGAAATATCCAGCATGCCATGTGACAAAGCTTTGAACTCTGGATGTTAACTGCAGCAGGTCGACTTTAAGCTCCAGCTTCTTATCTGACTTTGTTTCCTGCACTTTCCCCTTCACATACCCGACATGTTTAGAATGACTTAGCCTGCCTCGGTCGAATCTCATCCAGCTACGAACATACTCGCCTTATCTGACTCCTAAATATAGAGCTGCCATGCTTTTCCCTCTTTCTGAAAAAATGCATTTCCACGTTGACTCACGTGTATTATTTGGCAAAAACTCTCAGTCAGAGCATCTAATAATACTTTGCCGCTCAGTGGTGAAGATAACTCCATCAGAACGATTAAAGTTAGTGTTAGGCTTGTCAGTGATCACCTTACTACAGAGGAGACGTTTGTGCTGGACAAAAAAGCTTCAAAATATCCATTAATTCAATTTCAGCTTATCTTGTTGCACATCATTCCCTACCTTTCTCTCTCTTTCTCTTGTTTCCTGTCATCTCTCATAAAAAAAATCCCTCAAAAATATTACAAAAAGTCTAACTTTAGAAACTAATTTAACTGTATGTGCACAACCAAACTTTGTGTTTTTTGCAACCACAAAGAAACTTTGTGGTTCATTACACAACACCATGACAACATTACCTGTGTGACGCAGGTTGAGTAATCGGTTTAGTTTAGTAGTCACGTCTGCTGTTATTGTGACTCACTTAAGAGTGACAGTGAGGACATTGTTAATCAAACTGCTGGCACACAGGATTTCATCGGGTGGGAGGAGGAGGTTTTTAAGGCCTGGAGCATGGGCAAATGCTGAAAGGGAGTGGAACTTGTGTCATGCTAGAACAGGAGCTGGGTGAGCAGGCAATGAAACCAGGCTCAGCAGGCCAGTATAGACATAATGACAGAGGTGAAGAACCCGAAGGATGGAGGTTAAGAAGAGAAAATGAGAGGGTGAACAAACAAGAAGCCGCCAGACAAGAGTAAATCTGGGACTGACTTTTAGTCATTAGTAAGAGCTTAGTGAAATATGTCCTGTGTTGTTGACTTTGCTTTATGTTTGGCTGTTAGCACAGTTGTTGAGTTGCTATTTGTTTTGTTTTTTATCATAAATAATTTAATAATAACAAATACACATGTACTGCTGTCCATGTTTACCACACAGTGATTATGCTCTGAAAGTGGGGACTCTAAATTGCAAAAATACCTATTTATACACAGTGTTGGTTTAACTGGTGTCAGCACAGTAACAACATAACAATGAAAACAAACACACTGTAGGTCATATGTGTATTCCAGAGGGATGTAATGAAGTTCTTCTTCAGCTGTTCCCATTCCAGCCGTCATCACTGTGACCTTTTCAACACAGACCGATCAGCAGCCTCTTCACTGTCACACACACCTACACACTTCACACCTCTAAATACACTCATCTGTCCTCTGTCACAGCTAAATGACTGCTCGCACTCCCTCTGTCAATGAAGCCCATTAGTGACATAAGAAATGTGAGCAACAACACAACAGAAGCTGGAGTTTCCTTTTTGTCTTTGTGTAGAGTTATATGAGAAGATTCATGGCACAGTCAGGTACAATTCTAGTTGTCGCTACTATACAAAGGATGTATAATGTCTGTGACATAAATGGTAGCTACATAAAGAATAGCACAAAGACTTAAACCATGACAAAGCCCCCCTACACAAAGCCAGGTCCATAAAGAAATTATCTTCCAAGATTGGTTTGGAAAAACCTCGATTGGCTTGCACAGAGCTCTGATATCAACCCCGTTCAACACCTTTGGGATGAAGTGGAATGGCGACTGTGAGCCAGCATCAGTGTTTGACCTCTCTAATGCTCTTCTGTCTGAATGGCAGCAAATCCCTGCAGCCAGTTCATCACTTTGGACACACTTGTCTCTCTCTATATATACGATATATTACGTGTATCCCCGAAGAGAGATAGGCTTGTTAATACCTGGTGACAGATGGACAGGTGGACAGTCTGTCTCTCTGTAAGACAAATAGCAGCAGGTTATTTTAGCAGAGCATTCATTAGGTTGCCTGCCAATCAGAGTTGTTTCTGATTGCGTACACACACACACAACTGAAAACAAACCAGAAACTAACAGCTCACTATATTAAAGCGTTATAATAGTGTAATACCTGGAAAACCAGAAAACATTTTCTCCATAAAACCACATCTCACAACCTTCATCAGTAGATGGAGTTGATTGTGTTAGCATATTCCTCTTGTTGTTGAAATCTGAGAAATGTAGTTGTAAGCCCGCGAAAAAAAAAGCTGCTAAGTGGATCTTTAATTCCGAATTAATTAATTTAAAAAAACTTACATTTGTTAGTTCAACAACTATTATTTGTTCATTGTGACAAAACCTGAGAGTGAGACAGTGTGAACAGATAAGAGAGGAAAAAAGACTCCTAGGGCTGAAGAGGAGGAGGAGGGATTGAAAAATTAAGTGTTAGGACGATATGATAAGAGTTTATTTGTACTGTGATGATGTAACTGGGTGGACCAATGAGATCATCCACCCTGCATGTGTGTGTGTGTGTGTTCACTCCTTTCTCGTCTTCCCACACTCAAAAGTTCAAAGCAACAACTCCTTTTTCTCGTCCAACACTTCCTTTCATGTCGGAAGAATCAACATCATTGCCACCTCAGGCTTCTCTGCAAACAAACACCTGTTCGGTTCTGGCTCCCTACTTCAATGTTAAATTTGTAGTAGTTTTGGTTGACATGCTGGCATTTCCCAGAGCTTTTATTTGCATCTCATCAGCAGATGAAGTTGGCTGAAAGCTACAGCAAACTATGACAAGAAATTTATGATTTCAAAGTCAAGGATGAACTTTAATGCTCAGTGGCAGGTATGGCTCATCAGGATTTTGTTTACTTCAATCTAATCTAATGTAGAAACTGCCTTGAAAAACTAGCCTGCTGTGTCTGTGGCCCTGAGCCTGAAGCCTGCTGGTTTTAACCAAAGATGTCTTTAAAACCAGGTCACGAATATTTAGTTGTTTTTTTTTTAAACAGCTCTGTAATTCTGTAATACAGTTTATTTTGTATTTTTATTACTTATTGTTTTCCTGGTCTAAATAGTCTTTAGTTCTAGCTCTGGTCAGGCTTTTGTGACCTCCTATCTTTGACACAACTGGAATGGACTTTACCTCACAGGATCCGCGTCATATAAATGATGTGAATGTATAACGTCATTGTGTTTTTACTGTGTCTCTTGTCAGATGTCTATAAAACAGAGTGCAGGAGGAGCAGCGGTGTGTCTCGTATGTGATGGCAGCTGCTCTGGATTTCAGCCACATTCTTGGAGGTATAACTCTTCTCTGTTTGTTTGTTTTTTTATTATTGTTTCTGTTTCTTGAAATGCAACAAAAAGAAAAACAATAAAAAGAATGAAAAAATGCTGGATAGCCAACTGACTGAAGATGAGTCAACCAGCACTGCACCACTCACAGGTTTACAAACTTCAAGGAACATTTGACTTTGGTTGTAACCTGTGAGCAAGCAACCTTGCTAACAAATAGGATGCCAGGGAGGGTTCCTCCCCTTTTCGCTACAGTAGTGACTTCTATTAGTTGTGATGCCTCTATTTAGAGGAATTCAGCTCGCATGCACATAAATCTTGGTGAACTTTGAGGTACAAATTTGTGCCATGGTACGTTGCAAGATTGTTGACCTCAATCCCACAAGGCCTGGCCATGATGCATTTCAGCTGCAGAAGAGAGAGCAGATCGTGATCATCAGACAATGCACCCGAAGCAGCTCTCCACTCCACAGCTGTTGTATTTTTGATTAACACTATGATCAAGTTGGCCGGAAGTCAGACACAGAAACAGCATAGAGAACCTGGTTAATTTTCAAAATAAAACACCCTGTGCAGATTTCTGATCCTAAAAACAGACAAGTGGGAATCAATGTAACTATGTAGATGACTTACTCATGGTAGAAGCACATAAACCACCGAAAAACCAAACAAATCTGAGAAAGTTCACAAAAATGTTTGGTATGAAACCGTGCCTGGTGGTATCCAGATTAAAACCGCTGACTTAAAGCTCTGTCTGGTTTGATTTCAGCTGTGATACACTGTAACTGAGTTGCAAAGAGGGAGATTTTTTTAGGCATCCAGGGTCCATATTCTGACTGAGAGATGTTACAAAGATACAACTCTGTTGCCCAAGTAGGCAGAAAAGTACCAAATCTGCCAACACAGCCTTTAATTCCACAAATTTGTTTGACGTATCATCATTCAATGCCCATTTTCTTGACCTATCCACTGTGCAGGAAAGCCTGCATTGCCTGCGGCTGCAGCACAATCGACCATGCTCCTGGAAGTGATGTCGAAGATGACCAGCGAATGGGACGCCTGCTCACAGATTCACCCTGCGCCCATTTGACAACAAAGATTAAAGGAGGTGGCGGCCTTCGCTTGTACAAGAGGAACCGCATGATTGTGACCAATCCGGTGGTGTCGCGTAAAGACCCGACCTTCAACACCACAACGTACGATTGGGCACCAGCCGGCCTCAACCAGACACTGGTGAGGATCAGTGTGAAGTACAGGAGGTTGGTTGTTCGTATGAAGCTGCAGCCTGTAAAGTCACAAGTTTTTACAATCACACAAAATAAATCAGGTATTAATCAATTTAATCTTTTAATTTGTAACAACAGCAAATGTTTAAATTAAAACCCAATCTCCAGTTGTATCCCCATCCTAAAGGTTTACCGCTGGCATTTACCACTTTACTCATTAGTTTATTTTACTCTCGTTTCTGCAGCTCTCTCTATGTGTCGAGCTGTCTATGGCGTCTGGTTTCCATTAAAAACAGACTCGAGTATGTTTCAGGTTTCACAGCCTATAATTATGAGGATGACAGAGATTATTGAGCACTGGGGGGAGTCACGGGGGACATTACTGTGGTTGGACTTGTAGAGACAGATCCAGATTCAGATCCAACACTGGGACGAGATCTCCACATCTTCAGCATGTTGTTTGTTTCATGCAGCACTATCGCATTCTGCTACAACGCAGCTCATAGAGTCTGAGAGTGACTGTTAGTCACTGTCTTACTCTGGTGCAGTCATCTGACAACAGACAGATGTGTCACTGTCAACACCTGGGCGGTGTAATGACAACTGAAACACAGACTGTATGTCATTCATACATCATACGTCACTACAATGTGACATCATGGTCTTCTGATTTGTTTACTTTAGAGAGTGTTCACTTAGCCGAGATGATATGAAAACTGATCAGCAGCATCATGGATAAACAAAGGCATAAGATAAACAGGCAGAGCATATTGGATATGAACACAAACTTTATTATTTACCTCTGTGCTAAAGGTCTGTTTCAGGGCCAAATAATGATCTAAAGTTGATCTTTATTCTACTATAATTTAGTTTGATTTAGTTTAATTGTTTAATTTAGTAGATCAGCCAATGTTCCTTCAGTGTTATGTTGTTAATCATTTCTAAGTGGAGTACAAAAGGCAGGGTGAGGAAGCTATTTAGCAAAGCTAACACTAGAAAAAATACTTGAACGCTTGACACAAAGAACAAGATGAACTGGCAAAGAGACGAGAGAACGCACAGACTCAATACACCAGAGAGGAAACAGGTACAGATGGAAGTAATCAGGGCGGATCATGATGGTGGGGAACACACAGGGAGGAGGTGAAGAGTCTGAAACAAGAGGAGCGATGAGCTAAACTAAATAAAACACCATGAATAAAGATGAGAGACATCACACGAAAGGGCTGGTATCATATCATCCGATTTAAATGCTTTATTTTCACTTTTAGAATACTTTACTAATATTTTTTCACTCTATACTTCTAGTAAACTATTTAGCTTCAGCAACTGTATTTACATTTTTCCTTGTGCTACCACTACTTTTACATAAGTTAAAGATCTGAACACTACTGACTAAAAGTACCCTAAACCCAGCCTTGCTAACATCACCATATGTTTCTGATCTGCAGTTTCAGTCCAGCCTGCACCACCTTAAACTTAAAAACTGAAATAGATAAATAGATTAGCAGTTAAAAAATCTTTTTTTATATTATTATATAATTTTATATATATACATAATTCCAGTTCGAGACCAGGACCTTAAAACTGTAACAATGAAATGTTAAAAGTCCATTGAGTAAGTAAACACAGGGTTATCAGAGGGGATGACTGAGGTTTTAAAGCTCAGCAGTAAATGATGAGGCCATGCTAAAAAGATTTGTCTTGAGGTGAAAGACTGATCTGATAATGACCAAATTAACTGTTGTGAATCTGCAGCCTGATAAATGTGAATGAGTAAATGTATCAGTTTTTCAATGAATTACACGCTAGAAATAACAACAAGGAAAATGTCCCTCATCCCCTCTCAGGCCATGCAGTACATGGAGCTCATCCCAGAGAGTCAACGTCCTGTCTCGGGGACAGAGGGAGCATCGGAGCGACGCAGGCAGCTCTTCAGTCAGCTTCCTGTCTACGATCAGGACCCCATGAAGTGTCAGAGCCTGACCAGTGAGGAGGAGGTACAGGACCAAACTATTTATTACTGTTAGACTGTATAAAACATGGAGCTGACTGAGCACTTACATCTCCTGTGTCATGTTGCAGATTACCTCCATGCTGCTGTTTGTGAAGCAGTACAAACAGGAAGTGCTGGGAGTCGGAGAGGTGGCCTTACCTGGAGAGGGCAGAGGTCTGAGGGAAGCAGCCATTCAGAGGACAGCAAAGGAGGCCAAGGACCGCAGCAACAGCAACAGCAACAAGAAGGATGCTGTGGAGCACCAGGGCCACGGCTCAACCAATAGCAGCTCAGCTACTGGATCCACTAATGGAACGGATGAAACCACTAAGATTGAATATGTAAGTCAATAAGGTTTTTGAAAGTTTAAATATTAGTTGCTGTATCAAGAAACCCCAATTTTGCTTTAAATAAGCGCCAGACAGACAAGAAACATCAGCATACGTAGAACTGGAGTTATAGCCAGTTAACTGTTTTTCAATTACACTTCTACAGAATTTAGGACCCCTTAATGTTCTGCTGGATCCCAACACTGGCTGTGACAATTCTAGACAATGATTGTAATCCCACCAGAAGCGCCACGGCATGTTTCGGAAGCTTCCTAGAAGCGGTGGAGAAACAGCAGTGTGCATTTGGTCATAAAGACAACCAAAAGGGATACTGTTATTAACTACATAGCCGATTTACTCATGGTAGAACCTGGTGGGACCCAGGTGTAATAGATGACCAACCCCAAATATATCTGTAATGAATACAGATAACTCAGGCTAATAGCTAATTAAGTAGTTTCAAGATTGCATTTTGGCCAAAATCTTGGTTCCTTGTCTACAGATTCATATCTGTTTACAGAGATGACACTCACAGTATATGAAAGTTCCCTCATAATGTCACACTGTAGTTTGCACCAATATTTTGATACACGGCCTTCTTTCACATTGATACTCTGTTGTCTCTCTTTCTCTGTTCTTTAGAGGTGTGCTGGTTGTCAAGGCGAGGTTGCTAAGGAGACCCCAGCTGTTTATGCTGAACGTGCAGGTTACCATAGCGCCCTGTGGCATCCCACCTGCTTTGTATGCTCAGAGTGCGGCCACGGATTGGCAGACCTGGTCTACTTCTGGTCCAATCAGAAGTTGTTCTGCGGAAGACACTACTGTCAGATGGTCTGGCCACGATGCTCTGGCTGTGATGAGGTGAGACAACATCTTTTCTGGACTTCTAAAACAATAAAAATGATGATGTTTGTCTATCATGAAGTTAATTATCTCCTCTTTCATGTCACCTTTGACCCTTGTCTTGTTCTCCTTCCTCAGTTGATCTTCTGCCAGTCTTTCTACACGGCAGAAGATGGACGGACGTGGCATCAAAATCATTACTGCTGCTGGAAGTGTGGGCAAAACCTGGATACACCCTGTCAGCACTGAGACACACAACATAGACTTAAACACAACATGGTTTTAAGAGTCAGTGAAACAAGATAAGGACAAAAAATATTAATATGTCATAACGAAAAAACAAAAGAATTAAGTACCTGATAAATAATACCAAATAAGTAGAGCTTAAATTATGTTTAGTTGACTTGTAGTATTTAAAGTACTCAACACCAGTTGATATATCGATGTTTAAAATATTTAAGCCATCTAGCTGACACTGAAGTACTCAGAGATTTGTTCAGTTGAGCCTACTGGTATTTCAAGTACTTAAGAAAATGTTTAGTAGACACAAAAGTGTTTAAAGTACTTCAACAAACATTTGGCTGATTTATTAGCACTTAGTACTGACAGTGACTGTAGCCAGATGTGCTGGTTTCAGGCAGCAAACAGCAGATTACAGGATGAAGGCCCAGACCTGACAGTCCAGGAAACAAATGAAATGAGAAATAAATGATTAACAAACAGATTTTTTTTAAAAGATGTGTGACTCAAAGTCCTCTGTGAACCACACAAGCAGGTTCCAGAGCTTTCAACCAGCCTTCTTCAGCAGCTGTCATTGAACTGCACATTTTTCAAAGTTTTCTGAGCACTTTTATTTGTTACTTTCTGTCCTGTGTTGGCTCAAAAGTTGAACCTGAAGGTTCATTCTTGATCTTTAAAAAGAGCAGCTTGAAAAACTTGTAATTGTAACCTTTAAAGTTTTATTTTCTTAAATGATGTGCAAGTGCAAAGGGAATATTTTCAATAGAAATTGACTTATCCTAAAAGATTTAACTAAACATTGAATTGTAATTAATGCATAACATGTCAGGTTCAAATAGATTTCACTTTATGTCAGGTAGAAATAATTGACCTAAACCATAAAGAACTGGACAGGTAGAAGGCTGGAAAATGCATGTAACTAATTAGTAATTAATAGTAGACGTCTTTTTCTTTGGTAGATTTTACAGTAGGTTTTATGCCTTTTTATTACCTGCCATTGAAGATGGGATGTGTGTTTGTTGTACAAATAGAAAGTATGAATTTTACATTTTCTTCATTTTCCTTTCTGCTTGATGTGTTTTGGCAGTCAACACTAAACATGGATCTCTGGTGCTGCCAAACGCTGCTTTATTCCTGTTAAAATTCTCTATTTTACTAACATTTAACAGCTTAATAGCTGCAAAGTTTTGTTTAAAATCCCTAAAACAAGATAGCCAGAAGCTAATTAGTGTTCCTTTTTATTCCATAAAATAAACTTCATGAAACAGCTATCATAACGTCTATCTTATGAATCGATTGCTGTTAGCAAATCGCTCATTCTTAATCAACAAAGACAATATTTTACCCAAAACTTTCTTTGATGTGATTGGCTGAATATCTAACATATAGACAACAGTACTATTCAATACGATGTTATCTGTGACAGACAAGATAATAGCAGCATAGTGCATTGCGCAGTAGTTTAATCTAGCTGTGTGTCTAATATGATGTGTTTAACCTAGTTTAGCATGAAAACCGGAAGTGGGGGGAAAGCCGCTAATCTAGTAGCCTAGCTCAGTTAGTTATGAAGTAATAAACCTTTGAAATGAACCAAGTGAGATGACATAGGATAAAAGATTTCTATCAAATCTGCTCTGGACCTTCTTGAGCAGCTGGTGTGAAAAACTGTAACAGTTCATGTTTTTAATAAAGAAGTTTGATGCTGTTTACAGTTAAATACTGTAAATAAACAGTCACGGACACTTGTCTAAGACACATATGTTGTTGCTTTTAAGGTAACCAGGACTTGGTCAGAGCTTGCATTGATTTAAGTCATATTTGAGTGTTTGTATCAGCAGTGGTGGTATTTTTTATAAAGATGAACTAGGCTATGGCTGCATGTCTTGGCATTTGTTTTTTGCATCATCACAAGTCAAAGAAAGTGAAAACATTTTTTCAACTGATCGTGTTTGAATTAAAGTTACTTCTGATTGAACTTTCTGTCTGTCGTCTTTATTTAGAAATGGATGAGGGGGGAGATCACTCAATTACAGATTACAGCTTTCAATATACAAATTTACAGGAGGCCAGCATGGACCAAAAGGACTCAGCAACCTGGTCAGATGATTGCAAAACAGCCTTCAGCACCTTAAAGACTTCAACCGAAGGTTTCTGGTTCAGGTGGACGCCTCTTCACTCAGCCTTGGGGCAGTCCTAGCCCAAGAAGACCCTGAGAACAACATCCAGTTTTGTAGAGTTAGGTCAGAAAATATTTGGACAGTGACACAATTTTCATAATTTTGGTTCTGTACGCCACCACAATGGATTTGAAATTAAACAACCGACATGCAACTGAAGTGCAGACTCTCAGCTTTAATTCAATGAATGTGTGTAGGAATTACAGCCATTTTTATATACAATCCCCTTTTTTTCAGGGTCTCTAATGTAATTGGACAAATTAACATATTCAGAAATAAAACATTTATTTTTAATAATTGGTTGAGAATCCTTTGCAGGCAATGACTACTTGAAGGCCTGAGCACATGGACATCACCAAACACTGTGTTTCCTTCTTTGTGATGCTTTTGCAGGCCTTTATTGCAGCTGTCTGCAATTGTAGCTTCTGCCTTAAGTTTTGTTTTCAGCAAGTGATATGCATGCTTGATCAGGTGGAGATCAGGTGATTGACTTGGCCATTGCAGATTATTACAATCATTTGCCATAAGAAACTCCTGGGTTGCTTTTGGTCATTGTCCATCTGTGGAGTGAAGCGCCATCCAATCAACTTTGTCTGTCTTCTGTCACATCATCAGTAAACACCAATGACCCAGTGCCATTGGAAGCCACATATGCCCTAACCCTAACCCTTTTATCTGTCCAGACAATGCTCTCCAGATCTGGGCTGTAAATGTTTTTTGGCAAAGTCTAATCTGTCTTTTCTATTCTTAAAGGTTTATGAATGGTTTGCAGCTTGTGGTGAATCCTCTGTATTTGCTGAGATGAAGTCTTTTCTATATGGTGGATTTGGATAATAGTATGCCTTGTTCCTGGAGAGTCTTCTTCACTTGGCTTGATGTTGTTAAGGTCTTTGATCATCCACCACTTTTGTCTTCCGTGGACGACCAGGCCTTTTTGCATCACAGATGTCACCAGTACCAGATTGAATGTACCAGACGGTTGATTTGGCCACTCCTATCTCTCTGGTGGATTTGTTTTTCTTTTCCACAACAGCTGCTTGATATTACCTTTTGCTCCAGCCATTTAGGCTTGTTATGGAATTTTCTCTTTTTGGGTTACACGAGGTCACGTGTGAGCCTTGTGGTCCTCTGCAGTATTAATTGTTTGTCTTTGACTGGGTGCCACCATATCTCAACACTGTGGTGTCCAGGGTCGAAGAGGCCTGTTGCTGCATTCCTAGACATAATAGGTAGCTAATTTTTGACGTTCCATTAGCATGAACAGACAACAGTGTCTCCAGACTAGAATGTGTTGAAGGTGAACACGAACGTGGGTAAATGCATTCCCTTTGACTATTTTGGGCGTAAAGTATTTGTAGCGTCATCTATGAGGGTTTAAAGTGTGACCACCAGCATGAGTTCATCAGAATGCGAGACCGACTCAAGCACTTCAGGTGTACCTTGAGAGTGTCTCTAGTTCTCCTTGATCAAGCGTCAATAAATAATACAGCATAAGACATCAGAGGCTCCTGAACACTTTCTTCCCTCCTGACTTCACCATTGACCTTTGACTTCAGCAATTTCTCCACAACAAGGCTCACCATCTGACATTGTGGTAGCATAATACCTTTCCAGGTTGACGTAAATCCTTGGGGAGGAGGCTCGGGATGTAAAAGTTTACAAAGTTTACAAACTGATTATAATCTTATGAATTCATGCTGAAAATTTGACACATCATCACCATTGTTTTACCAGTATGTTGTGAAAGTTTTGACGAACAGTATCAGCAAAACTACCTTTATTTTCAACAGTTAAACTGTCAGCAGTTTTTATTCATCAATGATGACATCATTAATAGCTGACAGCAATAATAGCAATAATAAACAATAACTAATAATCTTTAATGCGGCTGCAAGCAAAAATATTGACATTCTTTCAAAGTCTGCATAATCAAGTTTTATACCAAACTCATTTCATTATCCAACTTGCATTTAATTTTAAATGCAAGTTGTCTTGTAAATGCCGAATAAGATTTGGATCCAAAAATCATTAGTTAAATGTAATGACTGCACGTTTCAGAGAAAGAAATCAGGTGATTCAGACTCAGATGAGATCAGATCCAGAATTCATCCAGCTGGAGCGAAAAGTTTCACAGCTTTGAAACAGAGTTTCACACAATTATTTTTAGAACGAGGATCACAAACCTTCATTAATTTATGTGTGTGTGTGTCTGTGTGTGCTGACCTACTCCCAGCAGGAATGTAAAGTATTTCTTGTGGTTTCTAGGCCAGCATTCCTGAGCAATTATGTCACCCAGCTGACCGTCTGACAGCAGCTTCCTGAACCATGAAAGAAAAACCAGAAAAGGATATTTTTAGTCCCGAACTGAGACAAATTTATTTGCTTTGCAGAGTTTTATGGCCTTTAACAGCATCCAGCATGATCTGTGGGCGTTTACAGAAATGAGTTCAGCATTTCCTCTGATCCTACACACAGATTATCTGAGGTGCTGAAATCTTTTTACATTTAGAAACATTGCACAAAAGCCATTCCAATTTATTAACAATTTAAAAGTCACACCCTGTGTGTCCACAGTGATGGGCTGCCTTTATTGAAATATTTAGACAACTGCTGATGTTTGTTTGCTTTTTTATTATTATTAATGGGAGTAAATCAGAGGTTTTAGCTAAACGTGCTTCAGAACAACAAGATATTTTTTCAGGATTGTGAAATGAAACCAGAGCTGAAACAATAAGACCTTTTTTCTCCATGACCTCCCAAGGAGATATAGACATAACTACACTACTCACAAAAAGTTAGGGATATTCGACTTTCAGGTGAAATCTACAGAAAATGTAAAAAGTTCATGTAACAGTAATATTATATCATGAAAGTAGGGCATTTAAGCAGAACCATGAAATGGTAATTTCTTCATCTCAAACAATTTATTGGAACAACAGTGGTGGGTACTGTACTGTTGATTGATTGTTAGGTGTTGTCTTCATGATGTCAAAATGTGGTTGATTGATTGTTAGGTGTTGTCTTCATGATGTCAAAATGTGAACAGCACGATGAAGAGGTCTGTTGAAATACAAATTGTCATTGAACCAGAACATTCAGTGGTTGATTCTGATCAGACAGTTTTTGCGGTTAATCACATTGTTAGAGAACAGCATGTTATGCAATAAGTACTGAAACACTGAACAGTTGGACATGTGCTTTCAAAAGTTTAGAGAAGGTCAAATTAAGTTCACCTGTAAAGGTTATGGTGCATTTTAGGTGCACAGAAAGCCGAATATTTTGTGAGTAGTGTATATATGCAAGAAAAGTAAAATGATATAAAGTAAATGTCCAGCTTCACCTGTTGCACCATCAACACTCAAATATAACAAAACAAAAAGCAAAGTAACAGAAAGGTAAAACAACTTTAACAACAAATAAGCAAACTGAGAAATGCTCAACCATCAACCACTTATCAAAGAATTAACCACAAGAAAAGCAAATCTGATCAAATCTGAAGCACTCCTTCAAGTATTTATGGTTAAATAGGTAATAATTAAATCTGCATTAACTGATTTTACAAACTTACAACCTACTTGCCAATACATTTTATTCTAATTCATAGTCAGACATGCAGGTTAATTGGTGACTTTAAACTGCACATAGGTATGAATAATTGTTTGTCTCTATGTGTCAGCCATGTGATTAATTGTCTACCTATCCATGGTGTACCCCACTTCTTGCCCAATGTCAGCTGGGATTGGCTCCAGCCCTGATGACTCTCATAAGAAAAATCAGTTATGGAAAATAAATGTTTATCCTATATATGATAATTCACTTGAACTTGTTTTTGTATTTGTAGTTGAGCTCTACAGATATTTCTACCTGAATGGTCTGAAGCTGTGTGGATACAAAAGACGGACCTGAGATGGTGGCGCCCTCGTGTGGAAGGTGTTTCACTTGCACTTCTCAGATATACGACAGTGCCTAAAGGCAGCACGGTGCTTTCATGGTACTTTGCCTTTAAATCCAGATGAAAGGCTGTTGGCTGTTGGGTAATTTGGGTGAAAGTGGAGGAGGAGGAGCTACTGAATGGAGGACAGCTTTCTGTGACAGGATCCTGACAGGTACGATGCGACTCTTACACAGCTCAACATAAACATTAATTATAACGACAATTAATATAAGCTCACTTCATCTGAAGTAACTGATTATATAACCTACAATATCCGTGTTGTGTTCATGTTTGAGATTTTTTCTTCAGCACTTTGAAGGACTCATCATCATCAGGATACGTGTTTATGAAATGTTATGTCTATAATATAATAAATCCTCTGCACAGCTGAACCTTCAGGATCAAATATAAACATGTCTACTACAACTAAAACAGGAAACCAGCGATAGTCTGGTTTAAGGGAAGTCTTTTCCGCTCCGGTACTTTGACACACCTCCTGTTTGCTACTGACGACTTTTACATAATTGATGCAGCTTTAGCACAAAACTCAGGTTTCTGTAATGCACCTGTCTGTTTTGGCTTAAACTATCAAAGTTCAGCCTTTCAGTTCTCACCTCTAGATCCAGTTTTGTGGATTATGTATAGATACTGTAGATAGATAGATAGATAGATAGATAGATAGATAGATAGATAGATAGATAGATAGATAGATAGTACAAAGTGCTTTCTTGTGTTGCATCTGCAGTTATAAGCATTAAAAACACACATATACAGACAGGCATATTTACAAAAGGCATGGGGCAGATAGGTTTATAATAACTACAGTATAAATAGAATAAAATCTGAGGATGGAAGAACATATGGTAACCATGTAAGCATATACACATGAACTCTCTGTGCAGTAACTTTGTGCAAAAATGTGTAATCTTATTCAGATAAGAGTGCAAGTTGTGTGTCCATCATTCAAAATCAACTGTAGTCTCCATGTGTACACATATATATGATTATGATATGACTTATTGTATGTGAGCTGTGCACAAACCAACTGTAAAACATATTATTTTGTACAAAAACTGATATTAAATAGATTTACATGTAGATAGTGTTCATGTTAAATGGTTAAAATGAGTCATAACTTTTCAAGAAGTTTCTCCTTCTCTCTGTAAAACCGGCTTCCTGTTTAAAAGTCTTAATAACACACTGAAAATAACTCGCTATGACTTCATGTGGGTTATTTTTTCAGACAAAATTTCTCAAGAGTCATAGAAGACTGTTTTCACAATCTGAGTAGGACTAATGCTATGGCTGGGTTTTTCCCAACTTCTGTTTTAAATGCATCTCAGTACATCTGTTCTGGGACGCATGAAAAACATGGATGCCTGCAGTAAACTCATCTTTGTCTCTGAAATACAAAACAATCCACTCATCACTTTTTAAAAGAGACGAGAGGAGGAGGCTAGTAGTTTTTTTAGTGGTGCCCTTGGAGTAGTTAGAGGTTTGATACCTTGCTCCAGGGCACCTCAGCAGTGCCCAGGAGGTGAACTCTAACCTCTCCAGCTACAGTCCACACCATACTGTCACACATGCTGGACTTAAGCCACCCACCCTACAGGCTGACCTACTGCCAGCTGCAGCTTTATAAATAGCTTCATACAGGTATCTTGTCTTTCTTTATTAATTTAATATATTATTATATTATATCGATATTTGAAATGATTCGACCACCTCTATTAAACATTGGATAGCAAAATAATTAAAATAGAATTGCTGTCTTCAGATTTTTGAGACATTTTTTGAGAGGCAGCGAGTTCAAACAGTCGTTTATTGTCTGGATTTTTGCAGAGACGTCCTCTGCAACAAGAACAGTGCCTAACTGGAGCTTCAAATGTACTCTGAACAGTGAAGTATCTTATCACGCAATGAGTATAGTTTTGTATAAACCATGGTAATACAGTTTGCATTTCTTAGCTCTGTACTCCTTCATGCAGTGTAGCCAGCTGTGTGGTCGGTTGTTGGAGAGATACCTCTATGCTGCAGTGCTCTAATATTATTTCCACACAAGTTTCATGTTTAACTACACAAAATTCACTATTAACTTGCTAGGGTGCCACTGTGTAAGAAAAATGATCTGACTGACTCTAGCAGTTTCCCTCTGATTCCAGTCTTTGTGCTAAGCTAGGCTAAAGACAAAACTGATCATACTGTTGACAGTATTTATGTATTCATTTAATGGTTTGATTAATCTGCCTTTTAGCTCATCTGAACTGCACATCTTTATTCATTTGATCACTGGTCTATATTCAGTGACACTTACTGGTTTTGCTGGACTCACTGCTCTGAAGTTAGTAGCAGCCGGACCGATTGAGCAGTGGGTCAGCAATGCTGACTCAGCATCCACAATTCAGAAACTGATCTGATGGAAATAACAATTTCTGTTTGTGTGTTTTATTTTAAAAGGAGTGATGGAGCTGATAATAATATCAGGGGGTATTGTGGTCATCCCCATCCTCACATTCATCACCTCCGTCCTGTTCTGGCCTGGAGCGCTCATCAAGGCGTACAACTGGTAAGAGACCACACTCCACCACAGACACCAACGTTTTTCACATATATAGACCTGAAATACAACCACACACACACACAAAGCTGCTATGTCATGATAGACTTGAACCAGCAACCCCCAAGTTTCCAAGCCAAGTCCCTTCGGGCTCATACTACTGCTGTCCTAACAGACTTGTTAAACTGGTTTGGTGTTTGTTAACCAGTGTTTAAGATGATACTGGTTATACCACTACAATTCATTGCTGCTTGAAAAGCATCTATCCAACCATTTTCTGTAGCCACTTATCCTTATCAGGGTTTGGAGGCTGGAGCCAATCCCAGCTGACACTGGGCAAGAGGTTAGGGTACACCCTTACACACACACACAGCCTTTTTACAAACAATGTGAGAAAATGTACAAAATTTTCAAAAGATTTTCCACAACTACTGAACAGATTTGAAACATATTTACATTTATATTTGGTAATTTTTGCTGACGCTTGTATCCAAAGCGACTTAAAAGGGATACGATCAATTCAAAATTGCATTGAAAATTCTTTAAATAATTTTGTGACAGAATGGCTGCTTTGTGCTGTAATGTTACTGTCTCCAAAATATGCTTTTATTGTGAAGAAACAGGACTCTCTGTGTGGCCTTGCCTACTGGACTTTGTCTAAGCTTTAAAAAAAATCACAAAGGTCACTTAGCAGATTATTTCACTCACACACACTGTGCTGAGTCACTGTCATGTAATGGCCTGTTTGTTAGCGGCTCAATAATGAATAAAATGTTTTAAAACACCAAAACTTTACATGAGATAAGACAAGGATTTAATTTAGGTTGAATAATAACAACATGACTAACAAGAAGAAACAGAAACAAAACTTGAGCAGCACAAAAGTAGCACATGGTCTTCACGTGACTTTCACAAGTTCACAAGAGGTTAAGCAGCTATTGTGAAAGCCTGAATGCATACCTTATATGTATATTGGAGTTTTTCAGATATGACTTACTATGTGAATAGTGTGGATCAATATCTCTACTCAGGGAAACATATTGTATTTTTATCCAAAAACTAGCGAGTTGACAACTTTGCTAACGGCCCAACATCAAGCAGGTGCAACAACACAAATTATAGCAGCCATCTAATATTACTTACTAGTCCAACAGCAAGAAGCCCGGCTCAGCATCTGTCTTTCAGCCTTTTATTTCACCAAAGCTCTTACCAATGACTAAAAGTCAGTCCGAGATTTACTCTTGTCCGGCAGCTTCTTGCTCGCTCACTTTCTCATTTTCTCTTCTTAGCTTCCTATGTCCTCTCCCACTTCGATTTTTATATTTAGGCTGCTGAGCCCAGTTACATTGCCTGCTTGCCCAGCTCCTGTTCTGTCATGACACTGGCTCCGCTCCCCGTCAGCATTCACCTCTTCTTCCTTGTGGTACAAACACTAACTACTAGCTACAGTTGGCACCAGTTTATTTTACTGTCCATCAGGAACTCTGTAAATTTTCGAGAGTTGAGATGGAGGTGGTTAGTGTGGGCCATAACAATGAGCAGTGGATCCTCTGGGATGCTAGTGGGACTTAAATACAATTGTTGAACACATTAGGCAAACATATTCAGATGATATATGCACAGAATAACTACAAATGATTGCTTTGATCCTCCAGGTTCACGCGTCACAAGCTGGGACTGGTGGTCCGCTACTCTCACAGTGGAAGTTACCGCTTCTGTTATTCCACCCGGGGGACACCAGGGGGCACTACGCCATCACTTCTACTACTGCATGGCTTCTCTGCGAATAAGGACATGTGGCTACCTGTCATCAAGGTAACACAGATTAGTGGTGTGCAACACTGAATATTTTGGTATCGATCTGATACCAAGTAAATACGGGCCAGTATCGCCAATACCGATACCGATACTTTTCAATAAATAAGGTGGATGCGTCATTGAATTGCTAAATCTCAATTCATTTTCATGAATTCTTAAGTGTTTTTTGTGATGTTTCCTTTTGTATTATTAAATAGTTAAAACCAAGGACAGAATTAGGACAAAGTTGATAATTAAATAGAAAATGCGTTATTATCAATTTTTTTTTCAAAAAAATCATAAATAAAAAGTACTCGCAAACCAGTAAACAAATTAAAACAAACAAGTACTGTTAAGAAACTATAATGATGACAGTGACAATAGTCCCTGCCTTTCTGATACGTAGCCAAAATGGCGACCAGAAGTGTGAGAAGTGTGTACTTTTGACCGTCATGAGTGCACCAGGTAGTCACAGTACACTAATTTTTTCTGTAACTCATGCATGCACTTATGCATTCAAAATAGCAAGTGTAAGTATGGAAGTACACAAAACAGATCAATGTATACAATATATACAGCACACTCAGTATTTAGTCTCCATGCTGTCTGCTTTGAGTGCATCTTCATTTTGTTTTCAGTTGGGTGTCTTTGTTTTATCCTCCAGTACCTCCCCAGAAACCAGCATCTGGTGTGTGTGGACATGCCGGGGCACGAGGGGACGAGTCGCACCGGGGCAGAGGACTACAGCATCGAGGGCCAGGTTGCCCGAATCCACCAGGTCTGTATGAGTGGTGATGATAACACACTGTAATATAATACAGATTGAGGGACCCCCATTGGAGCAGAGACATAAACCTTTCCAGGTTTCTAACACCAGGTTTGGACAATAATGTCAACACAATATTGTCCTGATCATCAAGTCTGTCCTTGGCACCGGCTGCTCGCTCATACATATGAGAGCCTGAGAACAAGATGCTTCACTGTAAATGTGCATATGACAAATATCTAACTTAACCTTGCTTTGCAAATTGAGTGAACCCTGTGAGCCGGTCACCTTAGTTACTGTTGATATGTTGATAGTTACTTAAAGAAATTGTTCTGGGAAAAACACACATTGCTCAATCTCTAGTCTGTGTGTGATGTATGGAGCTGGAATTAGGGTGTGGTTAGCTTATCTTATCTTAGCATAAAGACTGGAAGTAAGTTGAAACTGCTAGCCTGTCCAAAGTTAAACAAATATCTTGTTTGTTTAGTTCGTACACAAACAGTAGTACAAATAGTTTGCAGTTTTAGGTGGAGTTACACATAGTTTGTGCAGCTTCCTAACGTTTTGGTATCATTGTGAGGTGGTTAGCTTTGGTACCAGTGTGCCACAACCAAAACCTGTGGTGGAGGAGGATCAATTGAATAACACCTCTCTGTATTTTTGTGTGCAGTTTGTGCAGAGTATCGGTCTGGATAAAAGACCCTTCCACGTGATTGGGACATCGATGGGTGGCAACGTTGCAGGGGTGTACGCTGCCCGCTACGCTGCCTACCTGTCTGGAGCCACCTTGATTTGCCCGGCAGGTAAACTCAGCTGACATCTGCTTTCCATGATGTTTCAGTTTTTACCTCCAGGATTCAAACCTGATACTGTTTCATGAAGCAGAATGACCCTCCTCCTCCCCTGTCCTCCAGGTCTTGTTTATCCTAAAGACTCTGAGTTCATCAGTCGTCTGAAGAAGCTGGAGAACAGTCCGCAGGAGGAGTCAATCCCTCTGATCCCCACCACCCTTCAGGAGCTGGAGGACATGCTGAGTCTCTGCCTCTGCAACTCGCTCAGCTTCCCCCGGCCGGTACAAAGCTGTGTCTAAAAAACAGATTAAGACATTTTAATGCTTCCCACAACTTCATTCCATTCCTCCATCAATACTTTAAGAATACTCATGGTGTGTTTGTGTGTTTGTCGTCAGGTCCTACGGGGTCTCCTCGCTAACAGGTTGCCCAACAATGGATTTTACAAAGAAGGTCAGTGTTCTTATATCCATCACAACACTGCCGTTCTCTTTTTCTGTGATGTCCTTTCATTCACAGTCACTACTTTAATAACTGCTCTGCTTGTGCTTTGTTGATGTAATTAGTTTTAGAACAAGGATCACAAACCTTCATTAATTTGTGTTGTGTTGTGTTGTTCAGTGTTCATGGAGATTGCTGGAGAGAAGTCTCGTCACTCACTGCAGGAAAACCTGCATCTGATCACATCACCTGTGCAGGTCATCTGGGGGCAGGAAGACCAGGTACGAATTAATCACACAGACGGTCATTAAAAATCTCGAAAAGACACAACAACATACTGATGTTTAAGACAAATTTACTGAGTACAGCAACAATTATTTGACATTGCATGTTTCAGGTAACACTCAACATGTGACCACCATGCTCCATGTAACCTGGTTCAAACCAGAAGGAAGTGATGGAAGGATATATTAGATAAGATAATTTACTTTAGTAAAAGTAGAAATACTAAAATGTACAAATACTCCCATTACGAATAAAAGTCCTTCATTCCTAATTTTACTTCAGTAAAATTATTGGCAAGAAAAAATAAGATAAAAAAACAAAAGTATTCCCTATACAGAATTATCATTTATACATTAACATGTGAGAAGGACCCAAATGTTATAGTTCTGTAAGGTAAACAACTATAACTGTGAAATATATAAATGTAGTGGAGTAAACATACAGTATTTTCCTTTGAAATGTTGTGAAGTAAAAGTATCTCACATTCATACGTAAGTACAGTACCTGAAAAAAATGTAGTTAGCTACTTTCCCCCACTGTCCAGGTTTGGATCCTCAGCCTAACCGTCCCACCATCATGACCTCAACCTTGTGTTACCATTTAACGTGTTTGCACGCTAACAAAACTAAACACTCAACAACTTAAGATAAATTAAAAATATTAACCTGATTATGACTTGAGGCTGAAAAAAAGCATCACCAGAGTTATTACACTTCGTCATGGCAGTGGACAAATATCGCCATAGGCCATCCATAATTATTGACACATTTCACTCAAAACAACAAATGTGAACCTCTTGGTGATGCTATAGGATCAACAAAGTCTTCAGGATTTATCTCTGAGGAATGGGAATCTCTGTACACAAGTTTTGTTATAATATTTTGATATTGCCACAGCAGTGTCTGCCAACAAGCCTCTAATAAAACTGTTTACTCTCTCAGGTGGTGGACGTGTCGGGGTCTACGGTGCTGCAGGCGGCACTGCCAAACTGTCAGGTGGAGCTGTTGGACAACTGTGGTCACTCTGTGGTGCTGGAGCGACCCAGAAAGGCTGCACAGCTGATCGTGGACTTCCTGTCTGTGCAGACAGGCAACGGTGAAAATAAGAAACTTTCCTGAAGAAAACTTTTGAACCATGACAACAGGCTCTCAGATATTCCTGAAGTTTTTACATGTTCAGTTTGCAGCATGCAGGAGGCGGCAGTCTCTGTTTTAAATGTTAATGCTGATTTAAAAATATTCCATATTTTGCACATTTCACTGTATTTCAGTCTCATGTTTCATGTAAAGTCTCCTGCTGCATATTTAACCTTATAAAAGCACAATCATTCAGAATTAAAAATGTACTGTAAGCGAGTTCCGATTCATTAAAAGTTTAATAATTGAGCTGATCTAATGAATGAATTCAACTGTACAAAGATTGTCTATAAACTAAAGGAATGTATCATCTGAAGAAAATTGTAATTATTTTATTGATTGATTGATTGAGTATTGTGTTCTTACCTGTAGTAATATCCCCACGAACACTAGGCGGTGAAACATTATACCAAAGAGTAGATAATATATTGAAGAATACCACACCTCCAGAAGAAATGATACAGAAGTGTGTAATTTGGTCCAATAAACCAAATATTATGTTAAATTCTGAATGACCTATTATTACTTACTTACTTATTTTCTTTTATTATTTTAAGATGAATAAAAATAAAAATTCAATTTTGATAGAAAGACGGTTGTAGTGTACAATTTTCACATACAGTTTGGATAAAATAAAAACAATATGTGTCATGATATATGTTATTATGTTATGTATTCAGTCATATATACAGTATTTATCATTTAATAGGTTTGTGTGTACATACAGAGGATAGTATTATTATTTAGGGTGACATACAGTGTGTGCATGTCCACTTTTTATTCATAATATTTAAAATAAGTGTATAGAGACATAATGTATGCTTTTATTAAAAGATATATCTATTATTACTTTTTACTTTTATACTGCCAGGAAAAGAAAACAAATGAGATGTTAGGTAGGATGAAGGTACAATAAGCTTATAATATGTCATAATTATGAGATAAGAATAGATTCTTTTGACCTATATTTCCCATTGCTAACTTTTAATTTAAGTATCATATTTCTGGTGGTAATGTATGATAATGTATTTTCAAAAGTCCTGCCACATTTTAGTCTGACTTCTGTTTTTTGTCTTTAAGAACTTTGTTTATTTTCTTAGACTCAAATGTTTTCATCATTACAAATTTCAATTTACATGACACAAACAAACTGGGTCTACCCTCTGCTGTGATTCCTGTATATTTGATGTGACAGAGTGATCCATCTTACCGTGTAACACCTCTTTGACATACGTAGCTGTGAAGACCGCGCATGCGCAGACCTGTGATCAAGCTGCGCACTGGTTCAAAGTTTGCACGGTCGCAGTGTTGTTCATAACACGCCGTCAACTCTCCACGTTGCTGCAGTTGGTGAGTAAAAAGCTGAAGTCTGACTTTGTTTTTCATATTTCAACAACAACAAACAGCAGCTTGACTGTCAGTGTAGCAGCCACGAGTCAGCTCAGCTTTAGTTGTTCAGCTGAGGGACTGATTGACCTCCTGTTAGCTGGTGTTAGCTTCAGGCTGTGCAGACATGCACAGTGTCTTATTTCTCTGAGTCTGTGAGACATGTAGATCCTCTAACTGTTTAATTAATATTACATTTTAGATATTCAGCCGCTATCTTGCAAGCTACGTTTATTATTTATGTGTACAAACAGGATTTAGACATTAAAATAAATCATTTAAATCATTATTATTTCAATTATTAAGAATATATTTTAGCTATTTGCTGTAAATTATGAACTTTTTTATGAACTTATATTATTTTTTCTTGATCTGTTTCGTGTAAACACAGCCTCACCAGTGTCACGTGGGTTTGGGGCCTCTTCCAGAGGAGGGGTCCACCACACTGGACAAATTACCACTTCTCATTGGCACCTACATGGAGAGATTTAGACTCACTCCACAGTTAACCTGTTGATTTCACGTCTTTGGACTGTGCTATGTTACACTTCATGAATCTCCCGTGTCAAAATGAGGACAGACTGCAGCACTAAGACAAGTTGCGGAGCTTTTGGGAACCATTTCATAAGTTTTCTTCTTTTCTCTGTTTCTTGGTGTACTTTCATGAACAAAGTTAATACAAAAAAATAATAACAACTAGAGTAGACTCATCACGTATATATGGAGACCTTCATACACATCTTTTACAGGCTTGTGCAAATTGAATCCTGTTTTTTATGAAATAATTACAATGCATCAACATCATAACAACAGACCCGCTATCACAATTTACTTGACTGAACCATGTGATACACACTCTAGACGAGCACTAAACCATCATATTATATGTTGTCTGATATGTTTTTCACAGAACATAATGCCGGATATATTCTATTAATGATGTTCACGCACAAAAACAGACCTAACAAACAGACACGCATAGTTTAAAATCACATGACTTGATGTCTCTTTGTCTGTGTAACCTTCAGTGGTTTGAAATCAGCTGATCGACCTGCTGCCCCTTACCTGTTGGAGTCCGAGTCGCTGATGCTTTAGTAGAATGAGACACGCCGACAAGAAGGACGAACTTCCAGTTTACCAACGGGTCGTGTCGAAGAACGCTTCACCGTACCACTACATGAAGGTCTGCCTGTAAGTCACCATGGCAAAAAAAATACTGTTTATTCAGCACAAGAGTGGGGTGATAATTTATATAAGTATCTTTATGTATAATTCTTTTTTCTAGTCGTTGCTCCTTGAAGTCTAATTTAAACGTTTTTTATCTCGATGTTGTGGTTCTTCTCCCTAAACAGATGGTATACATGTGTGTCTGTGTATGACAGTAATACTGCAATAACTTCATCCCACGTTATATATTTCTGTGTGTGTTTAGTGTGTTGGAAGATGCATCTACCAGACTGAGCGCAGTTGAACTGAAGCAGTTCATCATCACAGGTCTAAAGAGTCTGTACGGAGAGGTGAGATCAGGGTCGACTGTTCGATTCCCACCACAGCTGAACACACTGTGGTGTTAAAAATAGCAGATATTCCTCCCCTCAACTTTTCTTCAACTTATTTGGTGGTGAATTTCTTATCTTTGGAGATTGGAGACAAAACTTAGCAACAACAGGAAATCATGAGTGATGATGATGATGATGATGACATTTTCACTATTTTGTACAATTTTATAGACAAAATGATCAGAAGATTGGATTAAATAATTAAGGTTGTTTTTGTGATTTAAGAGGTTATGGTTTTGTTTTGTGTTAGAAGGAAACGTAGAGATAACGTTCTTTGTTTCCATCCGTTTGTGTATCTACGTGCTTCAGGTGGGAGCAGCGCTGACCTTTGACCTGCTGAAATATGATGAAGACACCCTCACTGCTTTTCTGCGTGTTGGCAGCAGGTGAGGTCAATAAAAAAACCTTCTCCTAAACTAGATGTTTTTTTTGTTTTTTGTTTTTAAAATGTGTCTCTGTGTGTTTTCAGGGGATTGGTGAAGCTGTGGAGCTCCCTGACACTGCTGGGCTTTTACCAGAACCAGGCCTGTGCCTTCAGAGTGCTGCAGGTTAGACATCAGCTCAGTGTCCAGAGCTAGCCAGAGTGCCTGGGATTCACGTCCAGATACAGTGCTGCTCAAAAGTTTGTGAAACCCTACAGCGATTGTCAGATTTAAATTGTAAAAGAAATACTAAAATAACCTTATTAAATGTTATAGAAGTTATACTCCAATTCACAATACTGACATTCTAAATAATGGACTCAAACTAAAGAAAATGGTTATACTGTGATTCTTCTTTTTTTAAAAAGGGGGTTGATTTAAGAAAACACAAAATCAGATTTCATGGGTGCAAAAGTATGTGAACCCCTTCAGTTAATCTGATGTTGCATCTCCTAACCTCAACCAAACGGTTTCTATAGTGACTCATCAGTCTCTCACATCTTTGGAGGATATTTGCCATTACCAATGTTCTTGTGTCTCTTGCTGATATTTAAGAAGGTCATCCACTTCTAGGCAGAGTTGTAGTATTTTTCAGTGCTTTCCATTTGTAGATGATCTGCCTCACGTTGGAAGGATGAAGCTCAAATCTTTTTGAGACGACTTCATAAGTACCCCCAGACAAATGTGCTGTAACCACCCTCTTCCTGAGGTCCTCTGAGATCTTGCTTTCTCTCTGCATGATTGACCTGTATGGGTTCACCCGGGTAAGACTAAAGTGAATTTCCAGCCCTAAACATCGATGATGCTATTGGTCCATTTCAGTGGTTAATTTAGCCACCAGTTTGTCCCACCAGATTCTACTTAACTGCTTGTTTTAACCAGTGCAGCTCAGGGTTCACAACCTTTTGCACCTACATAAGTTGACCAAAAACTCTTTTTAATTTAGTCTTGACTACACAATTGATTTTTTTTAAGTATATTAAATTGATAAACCTGCACCTGTTATTTAATATAAAAAAAAAGAATGGTTTGATCAAATAGGGAAATCTGGGAGAAACAATAGAACTCCAAAATGCTCAAGAGGTTCACAAACGTTTGAACAGCACTGTATATGTGGCTAATGTATATGTGATCAAGTTTATATTTTATGGTTTAAAAGGTCAGTATTCTCTCTGAAATGTGAAGTGAAGGTTTAAAGTAGCTGAAAGTAGCCGAACCTCTAAATTCCCTTTTAAATTGTACTGAAGTACTGTACATGTCGTAAAAGTACTTTGTTGGATTACACTGCTGCTCTCTGCTAGACCAAACATTCTGTACTATCAAGTTATCTATGAGATTGATACTGCAGCTTTTGCTGTTTTCCTTGCTGATCGAAACATGTCATGTTTAGCTAAATTTGCTGTCTAGAAGTCACAAACATCGACTCGTGTTTGAATGCTGCCCAAATTCCCGGTGACAATGTGTTACCCTGCGGATCCCGCTTAGTTGACGTGTTTGCTATTTTATGTTTTATTGCAAGTTTTTACCTTTTGTTAGTGCTTATGTTTGTAATATTTCTATTTCTTTAGTGACATTGTGGGGAGCTTCTTTGTCTCACTCAGTACTAATTGCTACTATATTAATAAGTACAGCACCCTGTGCTGGAAAACTAAAGCAATTACTGCAATTTATACTAATTTAACATAAACTATTTTCACACCAGAAGCATCAGCACATATACCGATATATCTGCTGACCAATAAATCTGTTGGTGAGTTTTTCTGTGTATTTGTGTTGAATGTACAAACTATGAAAAGACAATGATCTTTCTCTTGTGTTCAGGTGTCTCCGTTCCTGCTTGCGCTGACAGGAAATAGTCGTGAGCTGCAGCTGGACTGAAAGAAGAAGAAGAGAAGGAGCGTTATTTTCTTCAGGATGAGTTTCACGTGGAGCAGTATCTTTAACAAACCTCGGCTGTGCCTCTCATCCATCACAGCAGCTCTTCCCTCCTGCCGGCCGCTCCACATTGGCCAGCGAGCCTCCCTGACTAAAGCGTTCTCCTCCCGTGACGTGGAGCTGTTCGCCGAGCTCACGGGTGACACCAACCCCCTCCACCTGGACCCGACCTACGCCAAAACTACTTCTTTTGAGATGCCCATCGTCCACGGCGTCCTCATCAACGGCCTGATCTCTGCCGTGCTCGGCACCAAGATGCCCGGCCGCGGCTGCATCTTCCTGTACCAGGAGATCCGCTTCCCGGCACCGCTCTACATCGGCGAGGAGGTGCTGGCCGAAGCAGAGGTCCGCAAGATCAAGATGTCATTTGCCTTCATTGCAGTGACGTGCTCTGTCAAGGACAAGGTGGTGATGGAGGGCGAGGTGATGGTGATGATGCCTGAGGAGCAGCAGTAGAAGACGTAAGAGGACGGCGTTGTGACAGTTGTAGTGATTAAAAACGGCCGCTGCAGCACACAGTGTGGCGCTCAGCTGAGTCTCTCAGGATAAATTAGTTCCAGATAATTTGGTTTGTTTGCTGTTATTTTGTTAAGAGGTGCGTTTGGACAGAGTGGTGTCACACTTTATGACTTATTGCTTAGTGTGTTGAATTTGTAAGATCTGCTCTGTATTTTATTTGTGTGGAATAAAAATGTTAAACGCTGATTTATTTTTTCTCTCTTTGAATTAAATCACATACACTCACATCTTGTCAGAGTCTAAGTTCAGTAGTGTTTTTCAGTCCACTTAGGTTACATTGCCTCTGTCTACAGAGATGTACTTGAAGGGGCCTAATTAGTTTGACCACCTGTAAAATTATTATTTAACTATTGTCACACTGGTTTTTGGTGGTCTTGAATGATCCTGAAATCATTATCAGGACAGAGTAGGTCGTCCACTAATCAGATGAGCGATGATTCAATTCCTAGCTCATCCAGCCTGCATGTCAAGGGGCAAAATACTGAACCCCAAATTGCTCCCCAAGCTTGTGCCATCTGTTTGAATGTGTGTGGATGCAATTAAATCCTCAACTTATAGAAGTAGGCATTTTGCATGGCAGCCAATACTGTGTGAAATTAATTTAAAAAGATGAATAAAGTTGTGTAGTGTAAAGCAACTTGAGTGGTCAGAAGATTAGAAAGGCAAGTCCATTTACCTCTGATGGGGGGAAAAAGTGTCTGCAGGACAGTTTGAAGCTGGAGAACAGTGAGCATGTGACAATCTATCCATACATTTTCTGTAACCCAAAGAGGCTGGAGTGTATCCCAGCTGGGCCTGGGTAAGTGGACGAAATCTACATAATTTTAAGCCTTAATATAATTTGAACAGAGTTCTATAAAAATTCACCCTCGGTACAGTTGCCATGAACCATGAAAATTAACTATAGAGACCAAAACTGTTTTGTACCAGGTTGTAAACCTGTTTATTTCTGCAGTGAAGTTGGACATTTTAACATGGGGACTTATGGAGACTGACTCATTCTGAAGCCTCAAGTGGATGTTTGAGGAACTTTGCACCAAATTTATGTTTTCAAAGCTGAGCTCAGCTCCATCAACTGATAAAAATGTGACCTAAAGCCTCTGGAACAAGAAATTAATTTGTCATTTTGTTTTTTTATTTCATGATCACTTTTTATATTTGTTTATTATTTCATCTTTGCATTTTTTCCCATCCATTACTGGGCCAGAAAAATCTCAATTAATTCCTCCTCCTTACCACCAGGAGGCAGAGACGCACGCTCACACCCTCCTCTTATTTTTTATTTATTTATTTTAATTTCCTCTCCTATTATTATTTTTTTTTAAATATTTCCCCTCCTCTTATTTTTTATTTTTATTTTTTATTTTTTTTGATGTCCCCTCCTCTTATTATGATGACGAAGCAGCGTGATGACGTCAGAGCGGAGCAGCGTTTCCTGGTTACAGTAGAGATAACCAGCTAGCAGCTAGCTCGCCTCCTCCTCTCTCCGCTTGTTGGTGTTCCTCCTCCGCTCAGCGGGGTTCCGCCTCGGTGTCTTTCCCCCGCCTCGGTGTCTTTCAGTCAGTGACAGACGGACGCTCACATCAAGACGTTCACCGTTTACCCCTCCGGGATGTCTTTCCTGGAGAAGCCGTCCCCCGGCAGGCTACTGCTGGACGACACCGTACCCCTGACGGCGGTGATCGAAGCCAGCCAGCTCCTGCAGTCCCACACGGTGAGTGTTGACTGGAAATAGACGACATTTAACCGGTTAACAAGCTGCAGGTTTAACCGTAACACGTCCATCTGTGGTTCACTGTAGTCTGACGGATACGCCACTGATGGTGTGTGTGGATAAAGTACATTTAAGGGGGCGTTAAATGGATCGCTGCGTCACCGGTTCCATTATCGGACACTGATATTGTAGCTTTAATTTCCTCCTCTCCTGCAGACATCAACCACAAACCGCCTCTGACGACCAAAGTGCCCAATAAAGACACAACTATATAGCACTGTCAGTCAGATGACAATGTGTTTTAACGTGATACAGCGTTTTTTTTTAGGGTTGCTGACCCTGCATCTAAAGCACTGTCACTGATTAAGCAATTTCCTGGAGGTACTGAGTAAACTGCTGATATAAAAGGATTTGTAATGACAGTGAGTATTGACACAGTCTGATTGGAGGCCCGGGAGCAGAAATAACACGCTCAAAGCCTTTAGAAACGTCGGTTATCTGTTGTATGAAGACCACTGTTGCGAATCCCATTTAAAAATATATTGTTTTATTAATTTATTTCAATATTAATACCAGATACTCGATATAAAACAACATATATGACCTTTTTGAATGTGTTAAGATCTTCTGTAACCTTCGGCATACACTCCTTTAATGAAATCCCTGTAATAAAATCATAGTTTTTATTTGTCACCCTTTATTGACAGGTTTCTGCTTACATTTTAGGACTCATCAGACGGGCATAAATTATGATGTTTTTATTGAAGCAGATGCTTCGTTTTGTATCTGATCTATGCCGAATTAAAGAGAGATAGTTATAAAAAGTCTTATTAGAAATATCACACCTCTGCTGTAAGCTACACAAACAATAAATATTCAGATTTTATAATGGAGTTTGGTTTGGCATCTATCCAAACATCGTCAGTCCTCCGTGAAGCGTTACTTTCTGCTGAAATTGGACATTGGACTCGTGTGTGTCGTTAAGGATGATGATAAACAATGTGACTGGCATGTTATTAGGACGCCCGCCGTTTGTCCGATAATGGGCGCATCAGCAGTGGGTTGTTGTTGACACCCTGGCTGTGATCAGCTGAGCTAAACAGTTAGCTTGGCATGTCAGCCATCCGAGCGTTGTTGTTGTTGTAAGACAGAACAACGCATCCCAGGGGGAGAGGGACTTAGACATATTTATTTAACATATTATATATTTATATGTTTGTGATAAATCATCATCTCTCTGTGTTGGTTGTGTTCACATTTAAAACTACATTATTGCAGATGCACAGTCTGTCAGGTGACTTTCCAAAACATGTAAGCAGCTCTGAAATGAATGAGACACTGCAAGGACAGGCCTCCACATGCTGTGTGCAGGACAAAGCTGACATCTGTCAGCATGCTTGTAGTTGAGGTCTAGTCATCACCTACTAATAAAATACAAGTCATCGATTAGAAGGAAAGAAAGTCTGAAGGTCTCTCCACATGTTTCTCCTTATTTACTATGAAATAAACAAAAACTGTGTGTTGTTGATGGAGGCAGTGGTTAAATTCTTATTTATTTCTGACAGGTTTTCTTCCTAATTCAAAGTCGCACTGATTCTTGACATTTTGAGGAACACCAATTATAGAAAATCCAGGACTGAGTAACACCTTTGTTCAACAGTAAATTGTGAGGTCGACTCCATTAGTGTTAAAATGGATGTCCAAAATACATTAAACAATCTACTATCATTCTTAATTTAATAGATATGTATTGATTTGTCTCTATTATCCCAGTTCCAATATTCTAACTCAGGACATCTGCTGACGTCGCTGCTTTTATTTCCCTAAATGTCAGTCTTTATAGTTTACTGTGTGGGACTCATTGAGATCATTTACATGTAAAGTAACATGAGGCTGGGGATTACCGTGGCTGCAGCTTATCGTGACTGAATGTAACAGAAACACTCATTTATATGACAGCGTGAATCACCTGATCTACTTCATATGGTCAGTAAACAGTCCAGCGTACTTCTGCTTCCCTATGGTTTAACATTTCTGTTTTTCACAACTTTCACAAGCCAAAGATCAGCACTGGTTAATGTTCACCAGCTTGACCAACTCACACTGAGTCATTTTTCAAAAGAAGTACAAGGAAATCTCCAACAACACTTTTAGACAGCCATGTTGGAGAGTTAGAAACATCACAGGATAGGGTGGATGTCATGAATAAGAGAGGAACTGTTATGATAACCTTTTAATATAAAGCACGCACTGTTGCTGCACTGAAATATTCAAATAGATGAGAGCCAGACAGGAGGTGATGTCAGGACATCATCTGTTTACACACTGACTGTGAAGCTGCTCAGCACACATGAATGATTGAATGCAGGATTACAGCAGAAACGAGAGTTTGTCTGAAAGTATTAGACTGTAAGAGGACTGAGAGGATTAGATTAAAGGAAAATTCCATGTTTACAGCTCGGCTCTTGTTTTCAGAAGTTTCTCCATCATTTGTTGTCGGTTATGAAAATGTTTTACACAGCAGCTTCATCGGAGAGATCTGTAAACATGGTGACATGAGCAGACAGATCCTCTGCTGAACACAAGTTATCTGAACCATTTATTTAGAAATGAAACCGAAAGTCAACACACCCGAAATGTGAATCCTTTTCCTGATGAAGGTTCAGCGTGGCCTTTTGCTCGGCACCACCTTCTTTTTTGTTTTTAGATTTGGGTAGATGAGTCACATAAATCAAGTGATGACACTTCCAGTTTTCTTTTCTTTTATTGTGAAATTAAACAGCTGATGTGATCAGTGAATTCAAGCAAAAACTGTATTTTATGATTTAATCTTCTAAAATGACAACTCTTTACAATGGTCTTTCTCTTTAAAAATTAAAAATAAATAAACTTATTACCTGTAACTTAACTTACAGAAAATGGATGGATGGGTTTTAGTTTTTAATAAAAACAGTGTTTTGACATCTCTGTTGTTTCTTGTCTCTCAGGAGTACATCATCCGAGTCCAGAGGGGCGTGTCTACAGAGAATAGCTGGCAGGTAAATGCACCAATCACAACTTCTGGTGTCAGCTTTACGATCCACAATTCTGGTTGTTTGGCAGAAATACTGACTGATGAAATTGTCCCAGTCGGATCATTAGACCAATGAGGATGTGTTAGAAGATGTAACTGACCAATCACAGCTGTTTTGTCGATAACTGACAGGTGTGTGTGTTTTGCAGGTGATTCGCCGTTACAGCGACTTTGATGTTCTCAACACTAGCCTGATGGTGAGTTCCACGTCTTTCCATCACACATCAATCACTCTGATTTGAAGTAACTTGTGTCCTTGGGTGGTCAGGAGTGTTCAACCCCTGTCATTGTTCTTACAGTAATCACTGTATGTTATCTTCCACTCTAGAAGTTGACTTTTACACACACATACCAGCCTTATCTTAGCCAATTTCCTTCCTCTTTTGGAAATCTCAGTTGCGGTTTGTTACGACACGCTGAAGGTTTTTGCTGTTGTCTCACTGATTTCCCAGAAGTCTCGGCCGGTGCTGTCAGAGGGTAGTTTGCAGTTCATTTCTGTGCTGTCAGAGGGTAGTTTGCAGTTCGTTTCTGTGCTGTCAGATGTTAGTTTTGGATTGGATTTAAGACTGTACTGCATCTCAAAGGACTGCAGCACTCTCAGTCTGTGTGATCATGCTGCATCGCAGCTCATCTTGTCATTCATTTGTAGTCATGCTAGTCATGGGGCTTGTGTGATGATACTGTCAGTCAACCACTTTGGTTCAGACTGAAGCATCTTAAACTATGAATGGATAGCAATAACATTTTGTACACACGTTAACTGAAGCCATGACATTCACCTTAACCCTAAGTTACCGCTTAACAATACCACAACCAACACAAAAATAAAGTATATTGTGATTTTGATGGATGAACTCTCAAGTCTCTGTAGGTTAATTTCATATTAATGAACTGAAACGAGTGGCTGCCTGGAAAGAAATCTAAAACTGATGAATTATTTTGAAAAATGATCTGGCATGTGAACGTTCCCAACAACTGAGGCCGGCGGTGACATGAAGATTAATGGTAGAGAAAATGAAATAAAAACAAAGTTCACGCGAACATTCATCTGTTTATGTAAAATATTGGATGTTTTTATGGCCTCAAACCAAACATTCAAATGATATGGAGAAGCTAAGATGTAAAACTGCTCACAACTCGTAAACATCTGAAACTTGTGAGCAAAGGTTACAGTTAAAAGCTGTCTACAAAAACGCAAAGTAAAGTAAGAGAGATCTAATCTGATTATTATAGACTATGGTTTGGATTAGCTTGTGCTGATTATGCAAGGTTGTCTTAAGTAAATATCTCTGTTATCTAGAGACAATAATGGTACTATTCTTGTTTTGAGTCCTTTTATCTTGTTTTAAGATTTCTGGTGCTGCACATCCTGAATCTTATCAAGTTAAAGCCAATAGCTAAAATGTTTATGTTACATGTCAAAAATGTGAGTCTAAAAATATTATAAAAATCAAATCATTGTATAATGACACACATGCCAGAACCAAATCATCAATTGGTCCTTTTAAGATATTCAGCATGTCATTTTTAGAGATTGATGGAACAAGCAGACTGGAAGTGTTCTGACTTTGGGATGTATGTCAGAGTCCTGGTTGAGGTCAGGTCTCATCATTCCTGGATAACAGGAAGTTAGCAGTTTTTCTGCTGAGCTTTTGCCTGCTCATTTCCTTTTTGGGGTCTCTCACTGACCCCGACCTCGAGTCCAGACCCTGATCTTAAGTCAACATGCAGCAAAACTGTCGGAAACCTTTGCTGCTGTTCTGTCTGTTTGTTTTCCCAGTTCTGCTTCTCTCTCTTTCTTTGTAAATGGATGAAACATTCAGAAACAGAAAGAAAACCAAACATAAGTATGATGAATTCTCTCTCTCTGTCTTTGTCCAGGTGTGTGGCATCAGTCTCCCTCTTCCTCCCAAGAAGCTAATCGGAAACATGGACAGGGAGTTCATAGCAGAGAGGCAAAGAGGATTGCAGACCTATCTGGACTCAATTACCCAGCACCCCCTCCTCTCCAGCTCCCTCACTGTCAAGAAGTTCTTGGACCCCAACAACTACTCTGCGAACTACACAGGTTTGTTCCCTCGTCTTTACTGAGAGAATATTTTCAGTTTGTCTTATTCGGAGGTGGAAAGTAACATTAAGCTATGTTATGCATTAATGGTTATGTTAATCTAAAAAAAAAACCCTTAAACTTTGATTTTGAAGTGTTGAGAATTCAGCCACCATCCATTATTATTATTATTATTATTATTATTATTATTATTATTATTGTTATTATTTTTGACTTCATAGTGACAAATAAAACCACAGCAGCAGCTCTGCATCTGGGAGAGGATGATTTAGTGGACGACTCTTGTTTTGTGTTTTTTAGTTGGCAGTTGTTGGAAGTTTTCCAGCTCTGCAAACACAAAAAAAACACATGAAGGGAAAAAATTATTTGTGTCAGATAAACCAGAATTATATGAAACCCATTCAGCAGTGAACAAAGATTCACTTTACAAAAGCTGGATGATCTCATATTGAACAATAAACAGGCGTAGACAAAGAGTCTCATTCATTGTTTGAAAGCACTTACCTTTGTCTTTTGTCCTGAAAGACAGTAAATGAACTCAAAAAGCAAGAAAATAATGTGTGTGTCTCTCTGTGTGTCTGTATGCCTGTCTGTGTGTGTTTTATGTGTATGTCTCTCTCTAGAGATTGCCCTGCAGCAGGTCTCCATGTTCTTCAGGTCGGACCCAAAGTGGGAGGTCCTGGAGCCCCTTAAAGACATGGGTAAGACTCTGAATCTGACTGAAAACTGCTCTTTACCTTTAAAAAAATAATGTATGCAGTGCTAATGCTAACTGCTAGCACAAATGTGAACGTAAGCTGATGCTTACTTTGGCTCTGTAGTATTCATATATTTATTATTAGGGCTGCTAACTACTGATAATTTAATTTATTAATGATTAATGTGTTATTTTCCTTATTAGTCCAGAAGCACGAAGTGATGTCAACAGTTCAAACAAGATGTTTAATGTGACAGAAGATGGAAATCTTCACATTTTAGGAGCTTAAGTTTCAGTTAGATTATATTCATCTTGTATAATTAAAACAATCAAATGATTAGAAGGAAGGTAAATACGTTGATTAACGAGCACTGTTTTTCAGATGAGCTTAGAGACAGTGTGTTGTTGTTTCATCCAACTGCTGTCATCATTAATCATCATTGATCTAATGATGGTTTGTTCATGAAGACAAATGACCAGACATAAACACAGATAAGACGGTACATTGTAAAGTTATCAGCTGTATTGTTTTATTCTTGTTGACATGATGTTTGTTTTTCAGGCTGGAGGATCAGGAAGAAATATTTTTTAATCAAAAACAAAGAGCAGTCCAAGGAGAGGTATCTGCTGAGCTGGGTGAGTGCAGGAGACACAACAGTGACACTCAACTCCGCTTATAACATTTTTGAAATGAATGCCTTTATGTCGTAAATTTGGGGGTGACCAAGCGGAGCAGTTATAATCCACAGCAACACTCACGATTCCTTTTCAAGACTGTAAGATCTGAAATTTAAAGTCTGCAAACTAATGATGGAAATGAAGTTAATGTTTCTTTTAAAAAGTATTTTGCAAATGATTCATTCACTGACACATTTCATATCCTATAGCAGCAGAAAGGAAGAAGAAGATTTGTAGAAGATTTTTTATCTTTGATTTCTCTCTGTTGGTGGAACATTTGTCGTACTGAGTGATTCCCAGAGTCAAGTACAGATTAAATTTAAGTTCAGCATGGAGCTGGAGCTGATCCCAGCTGACTTAAGGCTTTGGGCAGTGTATACCCTGGACAAGTCACCAGCTCATCACAGGGCCTGAAGAGAAAATCAAATTATCAAAATAACGAATCGCTTGTCTGTGTGTTTGTTTGTGTTGGTATTTGTGTGTTGTAGGTGGACCTGGGTCCTGATAAGTTCCTATCAGACAAAGACCTGCAGTCAGCCATGAAGCTGCTAACCAGCCTCTCTGTACGTACACACTCTCTGGCTGTATGTGTGTGTTAAGACCAGAATCTGACTTTTGAAGCATCTGTTAATGTGAAAAATCCACATGCCATAGAAAAGTATCATCTTTGTGATAATGACATAAAATGAGCCAAAAAAGGTGAGTTCTATAAAAATTCACCCTCAGTACAGGAAACTAACTGTAGAGACCAAAACAGTTTTTTTCTACCAGGCTGTAAACATGTTTATTTCTTCTGTGAAGTTGGATATTTTAACATGGGGACTTTGACGTTCAGACAAGGACAGAGAGAGAGGGAGAGCGCTTTTGTAGAGAGACATAGAGTAACAACACAGAGAGTGAGCGCTGGCCTCGATAAAGCTGTCATTAATCAGAGAAATAAAAAGTTATTTCCTGATTGTTTGACAGCGGTTTCATTCAGCAGGTATAGACATGCCCACAGCAACCCACCTCAGCTCCTCCCACCCCCCCACCACCATTTGCTGGTTTCCCTGTCTGAACGTGGCCTTATGGAGACGACTCATTCTGTAGCCAGCCTCAAGTGTTTGTTTGAGGAACTGCAGTTTTTAGCACTTTCGCACTGGCCAGAAGGTTGCCGCTTGTTTATCACACAGATAGACAGTAGAGACAAAAGATGAACCTTTAGTCATCTCAGTTTTACACTCTAGTGGATTTTATATGGTTTGCTGTGTTTAAGATACCTTTAAATCACATATTTAAATCAATATAAATATTTTTAATATTCAATTAATTAGATGTTGTGAAATAATCAAACTCCTCCTCCCCCAGACTCCGTATCTCTGTCCACTGCTGTTCTCCAGCACCAGTGAGTCTTCAGCTCTGCTCATCCGGCCGTTCAGTGAGAGAGGCTCTCTGAGAGACCACATCTGTAAGGTACTGTGTGTGTGTGTGTGTGTGTGTGTGCGTGTGCGTGTGCGTGTGCGTGTGCGTGCGGCTGAACAGCATCTAATCACCCCTCACCTCTTTTCAACGTTGGTAGAAAGTCGTTCTGTTTCTCCTCCCTGCAGGTCAAACCCAGAGAGAGTTACCTGAAGAAGTACTGTAACCCGAAGAAGAGTCAGGGCCTCGAACTGCAGCACATCAAACTGTACGGCCGTCAGATCCTGGAGGTATACACACAGACAAATGCACACGCACACAAATCACATGAAGAAATAAACCACGCGCACAACAAAGTGTTCCTGTTATTAGAGCTGTTCATCTGTGTGTGCAGGGCCTGAAGCTCCTCCATGATAGCGGAGTGTTTTTCGGTCACCTACATGCGTCCAACGTAATGGTGGATGATGGCGTGTGTCGACTGATGGACATAGAGAACGGCATGCTGGGAGTTCCCTCAGCGCTGCGACCTGCCTTCACTCAGCTCAGGAAGATCAACGTACGTAAACACTCAGTTCAATTAGATAAAATTCATGTTTTGTTATAGAAATCTCATACACCCCCTTGCACTGGCTCTGTGCCCTCCAGGGGCCCTGCCCCACAGTTTGAGAACCACTAAACTGGCCTGTGTTGCTGTGAACAACAGAGTCAAGTGATCTGTAAATACACTAACATACTGTTGTGTATCTGCAGTCCACAGAGAGCATCGACATCTTCTGCTTTGGACATTTACTGTACGAGATGACATACGGCCGTCCACCAGACAGTGTCCCCATCGATCAGTACCCCACTGTCCCCTACACTGCTGTGGGTCAGTATATTCACACACACACCTAAAACATCAAGTTTACTGAAAGATCCTCAAGTTTCTGTATTATTCCCAAGCTGATCTGTTGATTTATTTTGTCTGTGTGTGTTCAGTGTCAGTGCTGCAGTCCATTCTGTCCACAGAAGCCTGTAAGAGTGGGATGCCGACGGTGTCAGCGCTCATGCAAACACCGTGAGTTCACTGGTTTTTAGCCGCTGTCCTGTTATTATTCATTCTGTTTTGTGTTTGTACTCCAGACAATTGAAATATCCCATTCATACTCAGACAACAAAATCTGAAAATGCCCCTTTTTTCTCTCCATCGTCATCATCTTTCAGATTTTGTTTTGTATTTACTTAAATTACCTTAATACCTAAACATCTGCCCTGTCAATGAACACTATAGACAGGGACCAGCATCAACTGGATGTTTAGTTAATCTTCAAGGCTGAAAGGCAGCATAAATCTCAAAGACAGTTGCCAGGTTTATGTATAAAATTCAATTTAATATATACGTCAGCTTTTTTTGTTGCTGATGAGTCACAGTTTGTGTTTTGCAGGCTGTTTAGTGACGTCCATCTCCAACACTCAGAAAAACTCCAGATCAAGGTGAGAGGCTCAGTTTGAAATCACTTTAAGGGTGTCCACACATTTACACAGTTTGCTTCAAAATATTCACAAGCTAACTAAAAAGGATGAAGAAAAAATATTAAATATCTCAAACCCTCTCCTCTCCTTCAGGTTCCCAGCCGGCTAAAAGAGGCACTGAAGACGGCGAAGGAGAGTCTGGAGAGGAGGCTGCAGGAGGAGCAGAGAGTGGTGCGTCACTACTCTAATTTCACATCGATCACACTTTTATATTGCTGAGCAGCTCAGCTGGAGACATTTAGGAGGTCATGTCTTTCCTTCGATGGTATATCAACAATCCCCAAACCTCTATATTTCAAATCAGTGACCTTCTTGATAAGGTTGACGTGATACATGAATTTTAGCTGCCTCTAGTGGGGAACAAAAGGCTGTGGAAAAACCTTGCAGCAAAGTTTCCCATAACCTTTTCAAGATGCCAAAACAAAAAGTCACTGCTGACTTCAATGTGGAATTATTTTAAGATGCTCTTCCTCTAACAGCCACTGGATGCAGACTTCAGGAACCTGTGGTGTGTTTTTGCCTCTTAAGGTGCAGTTAGACCAGCAGTCACCAGCTGTACCAAATTTACTTGAGTGCAGGATAAGAAATAACATAACATACCTCCTATCCACATTTTGAAGTTTCCTTGAGCAAGACATTAAATCCAAAATTCCACCTTGCATGGTAGCTTGCTGCCATCGGTGTATGAATGGGTGAAGGAATCTCAATTTTCAGTGCAGGTTTTATGAAACAATTGCATAATGCAGCTCATAAATATGAAGTTTTCTCTTTGTATGGAGGATAATGTTGTGTATCAATGTTTGATTGAAGCTCCACCAGCACAAGAGACTGACCAGAGCTCAGTCTCACCACGGCTCAGAGGAGGAAAAGAAGAGGAGGAAGATTCTGGCGAGGAAGGTTGGTACAGAGTCTCTCTCTCTCTCCCCCACACTCACATGCACACACTCACAACAATACAAGGAAACCTCATGTCATCTGAACATCAGCATGACAGACATGTTGGCTGGTTGCTTGTCAGTTTAACAACTACAGCTCAAAATAAACACCGCCTGTACCTCTGTGACTAAGACTCATGAGATATGCTTGCATTGTTTTGTCTTTGTTAGTCAGATGATGATGATTACTTTGTAAAGAAGTTATTAAGATAACTAAGTTGTTACATAAGAATGACAACAGGCACCCACATGGAAAACATGTTTTAGCTGTTGCAAAAACTCAAATGGACTACATGTGTTAAATGCGTGTCATTTTGAGTTTAGTGTGTATGAAAGGCGTCTTCAAGGAAAGGCACATCTTGTGTAAGCAGAGTGATGCATGTTAACTTTAAAGAAGTCTTACAATGTTTTTCTTTTGTCTTTGCAGAAGTCCAGACAGTCGGCGTATGAAAATGAAGAAGACGTCTCTGTCAGAAACAACAATAACTCTGGTAGGTCACAACTGTTACTACTCTCAACAAATACTTAACCACGTTAGTTATTTAGTTAGCCAGCAAGCAAGTCTTTCTAATTAATCAGTTAGTTAGCCTGATAGGTGTTGTTTTGGTTACCTGAGTAGTTAGTGTTGTTTTATTGATTTATTTTGTTAGTCTGACAGGATTTACAACATAGCAAAAGAGGTCTAATGATTGCTCCAAGAAGGTAGCTAAATACTGTAACAGCTAGGTAGAGTGTAGCTTATTAGTTTAATACGTTGAGGAGTTAGACATTTAGTCAGCTAATTAGAGAGCTAGTTAAAGTCTTAATTGTCAGCTTGTTATCAGGTTTTTCAGGCGTGTGTTTTTATTTGTTAAGATGAGTAAAATGGTGGAGATTTCTTTCTGTCTGTCTTCAGGTTCTGGAGCCAGTTCTCCTCCCACATGCCCCTCCTCTCCCACCCCCCCATCCACCACAGGTATGCCTCTGTCTGTCTGTCTTTCTGTTCAACTATTTGTCTTTCTCTCCTCCTACCTGTCTGTCTGTCTGTCTGTCTGTCTGTCTGTCTGTCTGTCTGTACTGTGTAGCCCTCCCTTGTGTTGAGAACGTGCTGAGGCTGTGGTGTGTCTCAGCATGCTGCTCACATCAATAACAGCATCTTTATCATTAAGTCTGAATTTCTGCTCTCAATAATCTGAAATCTGCATGTGTGATTATGAAGACTAATCATTTGACTTGACCTGTCTGTCTGTCTCTGTCTGTCTCTGTCTGTCTCTTCACCTCTTTTCTTGTCATGTGATTACCTGGTTTTCAGACAGGTATCTGTCTCTGTTACAGCAGTGCGTCTTATTCACTTTGTTGTAGCTGTATGCAGGATGGGAAACTCTGATGTTTGATTTTATATAAGTCTGGCAATATTTTTCTTATTGATAATAAACCCATGAAAAGATCAAACCAGCAATGTGTTAGCCTGTCTCTTAAAAATTGATGGATATCTTTTCAATGTTGTAATAGTATCGTAACAAATGATTCATTTTAGTTCACATGCTCAACATTAAACGTGTGTGCTGACATAAAATAGCTGCAGACTTCATATTGCTAACTCAGTCTGTGCTGCTGTAGCTTCAACAGTACACCTTGACCAGGTACAGCAACCTTAAAGGGTCAAAACTCAAACTCAGAAAATACAGTACATGCATCAATCCATCACTAAGTAGAGAGACTGCATGTCATTTTTTGTTATTTTTAAAGCCTAGTGTTTGGTGAGCAGGAAATGTACTTTTCTAACAGTACTTTACTAGGATTAAAAAAACAAACACAAATCGCAATAAATCACAACAGTGTATTAGAAACTTGTTGAATAAGAATCACAATGCATCTTTAAAAAGGTACCAAGTGTCATGATTGTAATGATTTGGAGGCAGTCGTTGCAGCTCTACAGTTTTCTAAGCTGAAGTAAATAGTGCATTTTTGGGGGACTATTTTAATTGGTGGATTAATACACATTTGGTGCTCTATGTGCAGCTCACTGATGTTTTCACCAGTGGAGCTGGATCTGTGGCACAGATGACCAAACAGACAATACTTGTTAGTTAGATCAATTCTTTGATGGTTTTCGTCTTTTTCATGGGATTTATTGATGATGAGAAAAATACAGAACATCACCAGACTCAAAGTTTTTACATGCTGACATGAATGTGTCATCAGTTTCCCATCCTGGTATTAGTGTCTCCTCTCCTCTCTCCTTATTTGTTCTCCTCTTTCCTTGTTCTCTCTTCCCTCGTCTCCTCTTTATCCTGGTGATACTGTGTAAATGCTGATTGGTCCACTGAACAGATAACTGTCATCTCCCTCTCTCTCTCTTCTTCCTGTGCTGTCTCCACCATAGAGCATGCACCATTCTGACCGTGTCGTTGGGTAAAGTAAAATGTCGATTTATAATGTCGATGATGATGATGAAGAAGAAAGTCTCTCGTGGTTTTTTAAAAGATGTCGTACACTCTGACGTCCCAGCAAGCTCCTGGTCACAGAGATCTGCTTCATGCTACTAGTAAACTCAACAAAAAAGAAATTTGTCTTCTATAAGAAATAACAAATTTAGTAGTTACATCGCAACTCTAAATGTTACGTCATAGTGTGCGTACACATACACCTGTACATATGAGTGCATAACAATAAAGAAACTATTTCATTAAATGGCTTTAAAGTAGCAGATGATCCCCTCAGTGAACACCTGATTTCTTTATCTTTTATTCATAGTAGAAGTGGAGTAGAATCAGATGTCTAGCCAGAGAAGTTACAAAAGGCTACACAAAAAAGAAATTAAGAAGTGGATAGAGTCAGAAGACAAGTTGTTTGTGTATATGGATCCATTGAAGGTTGACACCCAGAATTCTTTCAGTCTGGACAAGTGTCATTTTGAGTTTGTGATTTCTAGATAGAAAAACGGGTTTAAAGCACTGGCAGTAAAAACATTTGGACAGCGTATGTGTGACGTCACCCATACTGTAGGTTTCTGAAGAGTTGTTTTAGAGCTCAAAATCTTGTGGCTTTGGCAGCCGCCATGTTGGCAGCCACCTCCTGGCTAAACTAAAAATTGGCAAAGATCGAGATCATCGGCTGACCGAATGACACATGGTTGCTCAAATAAGCTATCTGTGAATAATGACACCCACCTGTCAATCAAAGCGACCACACTGTTAATTATGTACAACTTTAAGCCTCAATATAATTTTGAACAGTACAGTTGTCATAAACAGGGAAATTTAGTTATAGAGACCAAAACAGTTTTTTAGTACCAGGCTGTGATCGTTTATTTCAGCTGTGAAGTTGGACATTTTAACATGGGGACTTATGGAGACTGACTCATTCTGAAGCCTCAAGTGGATGTTTGAGGAACTTTGCACCAACTCTGTTTTCAAAGCTCAGCTCCATCAAAAAACACATAACATAAATCTTGATACAGATCCCGTAGAATTGTTTGCTTGTTTTGGTGTCTTTTTGATTTTGTGTCATATCTAAGTGTTACACTTAGTGGGACATCCTACAGTATGAAAATAAACAAACTAAATAACGGTGACACTGTTCTACTTTTCTCATTCAGCAATCTCAAACTTAAAAAACAAATGCAGAAGATGATACCAACATCGTCTCTCAAACTAAACAGCTTGAGGACTGTTAATTTGATGAATTCCTCTTTTTCGAACTAAGTAGACTGAAAGTAGAAATCTGTCAGTGTGAAGACGCCTGATGTGATCTGAAGTTGCTGCTTGCCTGGATCGGGGGGTGTACGCACATCTTTAATGAAAACCTCACAATCTGCAGTGACAGTCCAACTCCTCCCTGATTCAGACCTGCTGTTCTCATTGGAGATTGTGATCTGTCAGTTCTGTCTGTCTGCTCGGTCAGTCGGTTAAAGCATGTCTGTGTCTGTTTTTTGTTTGTTTTTGTCTGCTTGTGTATCTGTGTTTGGGGCGGGGTGTCACAGTGAAGACGTGTCAGATCTTTGAACGTTCATTAATACTTTCTTTTGTACCTGTAGGTTTTCCTCCCAGTCTTACAGAGCTTTTCTACAGTTGACTAAATCTTCTACACAGATTTTCTATTGTTTTGTTTCACTTTCACATAATATTTTGTCCACAAAGATTTCAACCATTTTTGGTTTCTTTACAATTTGTGACCCTTTTCACCCTTTTTTAGATCTGGGCCTGTATTTATCAAGCTTCTTCAAGTAGAAAATCAGTCCTAACTCCACATTTTTAGAACAATTTTTAGGGCGAGGGTTGAAATTATTTCACTGACTTTCTTAGCGACTATATCCGTTAATGCTTAGGAGCACTCAGGATGTGTCCTAATGTTGTAGTGACTAGCAGATAGCGTTCAAGCAGATCATTCTGTGGGAGGAGAGATGTTCAGTGAAGGCAGTGAAAGATACTACTTTGACAGAAAATGAAACAGTTTTTGAAACTGACATTGTAGGTCATGTAGATATATGAAACTCTCATGAGATTTGTACCTGTAAGTTATGCATGTGTCAGAAGTAGGGCTCTCTATGAGAAAGCTGCTGTTTGTGTGCCATTGACGTGTTATTTTAATCCATCTCCTAAACCTAACCAACTTGTAGCCTAAATCGAGTCAAACTGCGGCTAAGAAACTGAAAATAATTTAGAAAAAAACAAAAATAACTTCCCATCAGAAAATCATAAGTAAACCAAGTCTAAATATAAAAATCCAGCATCAACTTGTTGGTGGTTTTACACTTGATGCAAATCCCTGTCATTGTCATTTATCCACCGTGACCATCTTTCAGTGAGTGAGTTATAGTACCTCACCTGATTTCCTGAAGCCTTTGTCTAGCTTAACAGTTTCAAAACAGAAAACTTATCCTTGGTTCTCCCCTCATACAACTGCATATGCATTTCAAACTAGACAAGCAAGACAAGAATATTTCAAAGCGGAAACAAAGCACACAACTCTCATGAGAGGTTTGCAAATCTGTGGCTACCATCTAGACCAGAAAAGATCCTCACAACCTCGCTTTGATAGCAAAGAAAATGTGATGATGACGTGTGATCATGTGATTCTGTCACAACCAACAATTTCAGCAGTAATATTAAAAAAAAACACTGACTTACTGTGTCAGATAATAGAATCATTCATTTGTCCACCATTCAGCATGAAATTATGGAAAAACAAGCTTCAGGCATGCAATAGTTTATTCATTTATTTACTGAATATTCTTCTTCTGAAAAATTTGAGAGATATGTTCTCATTGTTTTAGTAATATAACAGAAATACAATATTTCCCCACCCGTAAATGACACATACTGCCCGTTAATAAGGTATGTAGTTGAAATAGAAACTTGACAGTAGACTTCTTTCACATCATCACTTTGTGTAAAATATTGCAGAAAAAGCTGTGACATTAATATAGATATCGTGAACATCTTCCTCTTTTAAATGACACATACATTTATGTACATAGGCTGACTAAGTGGATATTTATTTGTGAAGCTGTGCAGTTATTTTGATGTTTTAGTTTTGTATATATTAGATAAATTTCCTAGGCACAAAAAGTCTACACATAAAGATGTCACATACAGCCACAGGAGTCCCTGCTGAAAGTCAGTGTAGGAAGCTTTGCCAATATCTCAATTTGCTTGACTGAACTAACTAACTTTAGTAACTAGTTTAATTTTCATGACTCGTAGAAGATATTCTGAACTGTATGATAAATACGGGACCAGATCATTTGTTTTCAGATTGATTTCCTTCCTTTCAGGCTGGTTTCATCGATCACTGTCAACATTTAGTCACCTTTATTATTTTTTTCTCAAGTTTAATTTTGCAGGGGCCATTTTGAACAGATCACTCTGATATTGTGTGAGAGTTTGATCACAGATTTGAGTGCAGATTTTCACATTAGATTGTAAAACAATGGCCGTATCTGAGCTCTGATCTGACACATCTGATCACAGAGGTCTCAGTGAACATGTAACTTTGGGCGTGACCGAAGAGTCTCAGTCGAAATGTTAAAGGTAACTGCAGCCGCTAAACGTAATGGAAGTTTGTTCCACATCCATCCTGGAGATGATCCGTCAGCAACTGCAGACTTTAGTGCTACTGCATTTGTTAATCTACAAAAACAAATTACATCTGCAGCCATAAACAGATTTTTAGATAGTAAATATCGGCTCAAAACATCCTAACTGTCTCCTGCAGTGACGAGTTTCTCCAGGTTTGGTCACTGTCATCTGTCACACTGATGGATGTCCTTTCATTACGTTGCAGAAAATTCACTGTGCAGTCAGACAGAATGTGGAGTCTGGACTCCAGTCGCAGCTTTAAGCCTCTGCTTCACCTACGTACATGTTGAAGCTTCCCAACATTTTGTTTCTCACTGTGGTCACGGGTTTCACTGGTCTGGGATGCAAAATGGCACAAACGGAAAGTGACATGCCAGGTTTAAGTTCAATTCACCATCAGTTCATCATGTGTCTATCAAAGCATGTCGCAGTAGCTCATTTAGTACAGAGCTGTGAAATACATGTCCCAGAGGGCATTGCTGTAAGAAATATCCAATCAGAGAGCTTCAGATTCTGCTGCTGTGAGGTGAAGTTAGAAGTCGAGCCTTGTTGGACTTGGATAAATAGATTCCTGGCTACTGAGGCTCATGGGTACTGTAGTTTTTAAAAATATTACACAAACCGAAAAACACATTTTTTAAACTGATCACTATATGACAACACCTTTTAAAATAACTATATACAAATGTATTTACTTAAAGATACACTGGGCCTTTCGACGCTGTATTCTTGGTTATCGAACCAATTTTTTTAAGTCCTGGCTGTAAAGTTGGATTGAAACTGATGGTGGACTGAGTTCAGCCTGGAAACTGATCTGCAGGTGCTGGTTTCACAAAGAAACTCTTTCCAGGGTCAGTGTCTCCATTACTCTGATTGTGTATGAAGTCAGCCTCTATAAAGGGTTCACAGGTTGTAACTAATAGCTTTAATAATGGGTAATAAGCTAATAAGCTTAAGCTTTATAAATCAGATCTAAGCCATTAATCACAACTGTGACACACACCTCTTCCAGAAGGCGTTATAGATGATCACTCAATCTTAAAATGTGTATCATGTCTATGTTCAAATCTGAGTGTGACTCACATCTCCCATGTCCATTGTGTATAAACTTCCATAAAGTGGTTCAGAAATCACAGAAAAAGGGGCTTGTTTTATCCCCAGAACTTGCCTGAGAAAGTTTTTATGTTTCTTAAGGATCAAATTAATCCAGTGATACACATTACAAGAAGAAAATGCTAATAGCTAATTTGGTATATTTTTAATGGTGCCAAAATAAAAACATTTGGTTAATGTCCTCTAGCATTAAACCTGAAAAAACAAAACAAAAAGTAGTGTTTGGATGCATCTGCAGTTATAAATGATAACAGGTTTGATCTTAATAAATGGATTTTGCATTTATAAACATCAAACTTATTCCCATTTATAACTGCAGACGACTTGACTTAACTTTTAGCTATTGCTTTTTATTAATGACTGTAAATTAGGTATATTTGACAACCTGGCAACCCAACATGGTTCATATTGATGGCTTATAACTGATCTACAAAGCATCAGCAGGTTATCTATTAACTAAGCCATTAGTTAAAACCCTTTTTAAAGGGTGCCTTATAAGAAAGTAGTAATAGTCTATATTCAAACTACTGACAGTCAACACCTCTCCTCCATGTGTAGTCTTCCAGTGAGTTGCTGTGATGTTAAGCGCCTTCTGTAAGTGCTTGAATTGAAGTGAAAGTAGCGTGAGAGTTTTATTTGACTCTCATCAGACTCACGACTCACGTGAATCAGTAGACCAGAATAACACATCTTTGTGCAACCAGCTCCTAAAGAGACTGAGTATTACCAGTGGTGTTATTCTCTAACGCTCCCTTCTTTCTTTCTTCTCTCTTTCATCCAGGAGCTCCTCCCCCTCCTCCGCCTCCTCCCCCTCCTATGCTGGACTCCTCCTGTCGTCGTCCTCCTCCTCCTCCTCTGTCCTCCTCTGATGGAGTGGGAGGAGGTCGCAGCGCCTTGCTGAGCTCCATCCAGACCTTCAGTAAGGGCAAACTGAAGAAGGCAGAGACCGTCGACCACAGCAAACCCATCATCTGACCCCGGCCCAACCACAACGTAGGAAAACTATCACTAAGGCAACGCGACTCGCTGGTTCTGCACTGTGGTATGGGCTGGTTCACATCATCACTTCTTGCGATGTGAAAAGGAATCACTAACAAACAAAAATCCAAGTACCATTTTAGTTTTTATTGCTTTTCCTGCTTTTAATTTTTTTTAAATCTGTTGCTGTGGTTAGAGGAGTGGAGGATAGACGGGACCTGCTGCTTCAGCAGACAGCCAGATGGCTTTTTTTCTGCTCTTTGGTCTTGTAAAAGTGGCAGTTGAACGTTTGAAATTTGGACTTTCGGAAGCCACTGTGGATGCTTCATCCCACTGGATGATGAGCAAACTCTGTTATGGCGCTGTACTGAAACTAGTCCTGGAGCATCAACCTCAAGCTTTCCCTCTTTGAATTCATCTCTGAACTTTGACATGTAGCCTTCAGGCTCTACTGGGACTGTTTCACTGCAGGATGACAGTGACAAAGAAACAACTCCAGAAAATCAATAGAGCTATACTGAAAAACAGTGATCATCAATAAGTTATTTCTCTGTATAATTAAGTCCAAAAACAATTTTCTTGAAAAAAGTGAAAATTTAAATTCCTCAGTTTAAGAATTTTCTGGGGATGTCTGCATCAAAGCAGGATAACTCATTGCTCTAGAGTTTGAATTACAGATTTATTTTCACTTGTTTTAAGAAAATAAGACTCAAATTTCAGACACAAATGACTTGATAAAGAGGGATATTTGTTGAAATGCGTCCATCTGTAAACTTAACCGCAGTCCACGTAAGATTGTGAGACTTCCAAACATGTGAGAGCAAACAGTTTGCACGAGTGCAACATCAAGAACAGCACATAATCCTACAAAGCAGCTAATCACAACGCTATAAACAAAGTGTGTCTCCATCCATCTTTTGTTTTTTGTTTTTTTTTTGCACATAAAGAACTGAGTGGAAACGCTGAAGATTGCTAGAAAATGAGTACTCTTGGCTAAAGTGCCAAGTAAATCTGACGTACATGAGGCATGTGGCAGCTGAAGAATTGGCACCACCAACTGGGTTAATCTTGAGGCTCCCAAATTGATTTGCATTTTCTTTTGCCAATTTTCTCAATTTATTTGTGCTAAATCTGGATGATTCGGCTATATCAGATGTAAACAATCACAATATAAATTCTGGTATCCTCATCCTGAATTTTTCTTTTCACTTATGTCCTGATCGGACTGGAGGGTACAAAACTGCTGGAAAACTGAGATGCACAAAACTTTTCCACCGTCCCTCTCTACAGCGAAACGATCGTCAACGTCCTGTCACTTCTGCCTCACATTATTAGGAGCATACCATCCGACGTGTGTTGAACTTTGGCTGCTAAACGTGGCAGAAAAAAAAGCATGCAGCTTGCCACTCTGGGTACAGCTGCTCTTTGCACTTTCGGTGTGAAAGCCTGTAAGAGATACAGATACTAGTCAGATGTCTGTACTGTCGCAGATCAGAGCAACGTGGATCTACAGCGACGAGCTCAGCTCTGATTGTATTTAGGGTCTGAAATAAATCTGAAGTAATTTTTTCTCTCTACCAGCTTATGTGGCATGAGATGAAAAGACAACATCATTACTGATTTGTAAGATTTTGATGATTTTGCTCCTTTGCACCAGAATAAAACTTTATTATTCCACATGCATGACCCACACTGCTGCTTTCGCATGTTTGGGTCCATCAACTTCAAATCACATCACTGCTGATCACATCCTTCCAGGCAGCCGCTAGTGTCATTCTGAAAATCAACAGAACAGTCAACATCTAGTTACCTTTAGTTTTACTGAACATAATTTAATTCACTCAAAGTTGCTTGCAGGGTCTGTAATGAACAATCGTTATAATCGACAATCATTGTAATCTGTTGAGCAGCAACTTCTCGTAATGCAACAGATGACCACCTTCAATTTCTGCATGTCATAGCCTCCATCTTCACTCATTCTTCTCGCTCTGATTCAGTTTTGTCAGCTGGTGTTTAGATCTAACCCCTAAACAATGAAGACTCAAATCAGCACTCAAGGATCTCCAAGTCAAACCTTGAGTAATCATGAGCCACGGTAAGGTGTATTGATGAAAGTACGGCCATAAGATTTGCAAACAGCTCGACTCATTAACAGGATTATATGTCAGAGTATCATTAACAGCATCACCAAGGAATGATTTTGAAACAGTCCTTGCTCACAGATGATAAAGTAATTTATATGAAATGTATCTCTCTGCTAAAAGTTTCACACCTTTCATAGAAGTGACCTGAAGTTGTTGGTAGCCTGGAAAGACTGACATCAGTCAGAGAATGTGTGCTGAATCTGCAGTCACTTTTAACTTTGTTCCACTGAACTCAGTTTACCGTTGAAGGTTCATTTCAGACCCTTATTGTGCTTATCCCTGTTTATTTTTTTAATTTTTTTTTTTGCTTTTTGTTTTAATTCTGTTGTATTTTAATGTTTGCTGTCATCGCAGAGCTTAGATATGTTTTATGTTATTGTGCCATATGGAACTTTGTGCCTACGGGAATCTGAATGTCTCTTTTTTTTGTTTAAAATATTGTATGTGTCAATATCTGTAACCACATCGTAGATATATAGATATATATATATATATAAAGCTCTGTCTGATGAAGATATTAACACTTTAGCACACAGGGTGTTATTACTGGCAGAAGAGTTTGTGTAGATCAGAGCAACATCCTTAAATAAATAACTAATATTTATTTTCAAATATCAAAATGTCAGAACATAACCAGATATTTAAAGGCAAACTGTTTAAAGATATTAAGTTTACAATGATGTAAAGCAGCGAATCCTGACATTAAACAAGATGAAACAAAGGCTTCAAATGACCAATCAATTATCAGATTAACAGTTTTTTTTCTGCCATTCAACTAATCATTAATTAATCAATTAACCCTAACTACTTTTAACGATTGATTTGGTATGATCCGAAATAATCAAACCCTTAAAGTTTAAATTGGGATTAAATGTCAGATTCATGGGTTTTGGTTTCCTCGTAAATATGTACTGTTCTTCTCTCTATGCTGTCTATTTAGTAGCTTTTCTGGAGCTTTTGGTTGTATCACATGAACTTCCTCAGTAGACTGAGTTCTGTCTTGTTGTCATGGGATTATACAGATTCAAATTTCTATTTTTCATGGCGAAAGCAACTGGGCAACTCCATTTGCTGAGGATGATGGTGTGATACAATAGAAAGCTCTGGAACAACTACTAAATGGACCTTTGTGAAGCCTTGCAACACTCTAAAGTCACTCACTGGCTGTAGCCTTATGTGTAGCAGACGGATATGAGAGAGATATCAATTGTCAAATTATTCCTTTAAAAGTGGGTGTGAGCTACCATGGACTCTCAGGTTAGAAACGCAACACCATAAGTATCTACTTTACTCGTTAACAGACATAACAGAGGAGCAGCAGTAAGCTGTAATTAATCTGCACAGTTAAAGTTTTCTGTCACGCAAGTTTTGTGCCTCAGTTGTCACTTCCTGACTTTTGCATTAATCCTTCTCACCTGTGATTACCTGACATCCTGTGTGCTAAAGTGTTAGCCTCTGTGGACGGACAGAGCTGCTATTGGAGCAGATTGACTCCTGATGACTCTGATCACCACAATCCAAGTTTCAGCACTCGGAGCGTGTTTTTAAAAGACCGCCCAATGCTAAAATCGTTTGTTTTTTGTTATTCAGTGCAATCCGGTCCAATGTGATGGTCTTCACGTATTGAATGGTCCTTAAATTGTGTCAGAATGTTTCTCTGCAGCACTTTACCCACGAGGGGCGGAGGACAAGTCCTGAGGTGCGTTCAGAGTCCCAGAGATGGTGGATGCTGGATTAAAAGTTAATTGGTATAAAAATCACTCTTCACTCTCCAGGTCATTTACAGTTACCACACACTACATGCATCAAATGTTTTGACCCAGTGTCACCCTTAGATACAAATGTCCTGTTTACATTTAATGAATATTAATGTAACATCAAATGAATATTTGATTAAAAATTGAGTAAAAATGCTTGTGCTGAACTGTTTTTGAACGCACCTTAGTAATACAGAAGATTTAAAATGCCTAAATAAAAACATTTCAAAGAAATAAAAATAGGTACACATTGTAATGTGTTTTGATTCACGTAAAAAGGAAATACAGCTTGTGCTCCTCCTTGTAAAAACTCATGACAGTGATTTGTGTTTTATTGTGGACCTCCACAGGGCAATGCTGAAACACAATACACCTCCTCACTTTGTTTTCCGTGTTGTGATTTGATTTTTATGTGGCATGGAAAAGTCCTAACGAATATCAGTTTAAGCATTTGTTTTCCAGTTAATTATGATGCAGTGAATGCATAAATAAAAATTAAATCCATATTACAATGTATATTGAATTTTACATTATTTCTATTTTAGATTTTGGCATTTTAAATGTTAAATGGGTTATCTTTAACATGTACTTTTGAATTTGAATTGCATGCCTGAATATGTTGCAGATTTGGGAGGTCCTCTGCCACCCAATAAACTTTTCTACAAGTACATCCACAGAGACGTCTATATGTATATTAAAAGAAGCATAATATTAGTTTAAGCTCCATGCATTTACAGTATTGTAGTTGAGGATTCAAACTTTATCTGAACTCTCAGGTTTTTTTCAACCCCCCAAAAACTAATATTAGTATTAAAGCAAATTTTTCTCCTATACTTCTCACCCACAAGAAGTACGTAACACTTTACGGCACTAAGTCACACACCACCAACTATTTCACTGATTTTGGTGAAACTGCATCATATTTTATGGAGAAAATGTCTGAAAGAATCTGGTTTTCCCTCTGATGTCCACCAGCTGCTCTGAAGAGGACGTTGATGGAAGAAGCTAAGAACAGAAAAGGAGAGAGTGAGCGAGCAAAAAGCTGCCAGACGTGTAAATCTGGGACTGACTTTTAGTCGTTGGAGGGCTTGGTGAAATAAAAGGCTGAAAGACAGACGCCAAACTGGGCTTCTGCTGTTGGACTAGTAAGTAATATTAGCTGGCTGCTATGTCTTGTATTGATGACCTTACTTGATTTTGACTGTTAGCAAAGTTGTCGATTAACTAGTTTATGATCACAATTAACTACTCATAATGAATACTCGTGTACAACTGTCTATAATTAGTTAATTATTAGTATTGCACACGCAAAAATCTCAAAAATACTAATTTTCTTTAATATTCTCTATATCATTAAATGTTCATAACTAATCAAACAATAAGTGTGTTACCATAGAAAAGAGCAACTGTTGTGTTGCATAGAAATCTGCTTTAAGATCACAGGTCACAGTGGTGGCTTCATTATATGTGTAGTATGACTCTAGACTCTGTGTCAACTATCAAAACCTTCAACCACATTTGAACTTTAAAGTCAGGAACAGATGCATCAATAACACACTCACTCTTTTTCCCATCTTCCCCTTTTTCTTTCTTTTTTTTTTTCTTTTTGCATGCACAGAAACAAGAATATAAAAGTGATACAGCAGAACAGCACGTCTTGGTGTCACAAGGGCCACAGTTTGAGTTGTGTTATTATTTAAGTCAGGAATCAGTTAATAATGATGACCATGCAGATCAGACTTATGTACGTTTTCCACTGACCTTCTTGTAACCCAGCTTGTGATCAATGATTTCCTGTCATAAGCTGGGCCTCCTGCCTGCTGTACGTGAAAAAAGGCAGAATGATATTTAAAAAAGGAAATATAAAGAATTGTAAAGTTGTGCTGATGTGTGTCCTTCACATTGACTGCTGGAGTCAAGATATGATAAGCTTAGCTTTCCTGAAAACAGGAAACAGATCAGGATCTCATAATTACGAGATAAGGAAAGGTGCCTCATTGGCCACTGCACTTTGGTAAAGTTAGAAAGATATTGGCACTTCCGGGGTCAATAACTCTTAATTAAAACGTTGTTAAAACACAAAACACATATATTTTCAACCATAGTAAGATAGTCAACGAGCTACAACCTAATGTTTACTAGGAATTTTTATAATTTCTGGGAATTTTTATTAGGAATATTAATCAATAACTTCACAACATCGGTTTGTACGGTAAAGCGCCTTCATGGTGCCTTCAAGTGCACCTCGGAAACCCAGAAATCAAATAATAATCTCTTCTAAGATACATATGCAGATTTAGAAAAGTCATTAAATAAACAAATTAAATTGTTTTCTGACAACTCCACCTGATTTATTGTTCTACATGTTCCCAGCTACTTCTGGGGTGTTTTTTAAGTTCTTTTACTGTACCATTTTCTAATAATGTGATGTTGAAATCATATACAATGTATGGTGACATATGCAAATTTAGAAAATTCATCAAAACAATTTCATTTGTTTTCTGATAACTCCAGTACATTCATTTGGGCATTTGTCTTCTGATAACTCCAGTACATTCATTTGGGCATTTGTCCAGTGACATTCCCTCATTTCTGTCTCTCACTCTCCTTCTTACCTTTTTTAGAATGGGGTTTCATTTCACCATTTTAGAACAAGAATCAGGTGGAGTTGTCATAAATAAAAATTCCCAGAAATTATGAAAAGTGCTAGTAAACACTAATGTTATTGGAGTGGCTCCGAGGATGGCTCGTTGTGATGAACATTAGGTTGTAGCTCGTTTTGATAAACATTAGGTTGTAGCTCGTTGTCTGTCTTACTACGGTTGAAAATATATGTGTTTTGTGTTTTAACAACGTTTCAATTAAGAGTTATTGATCCTGAAAGCGGAAGTGCCAATATCTTTCTAACTTTACCGAAGTGCAGTGGCCAATGAGGCACCTTTCCTTATCTCGTAATTACGAGAAAAGGTGTCTAATTTTTTTTCAAGTGAATGCAATACGCTTCTGTAATATCTTGACTCCAGGCCTCTATTTAATGTATTTTCTCATCTCACTCTTCTTCATCTTTATAAGGAAACATAGGTATTTTTCAACCATATTTTAGTGACTGAATGTTTATTAACAATTTTTGAAATTGGTCCAGCAGCTGCAGTTATAAAATACACTGCAATGTGTACACACTTTTTTGTGTTGTGTTACTGCATGACTCGCTATGATGTTTTAACATTTTAGTTCAAACTCACCAGTCACAAAATAACACAAAGTAACCAATCAAGGCAGCATTAGACAAGCAGCTTCAGTATTCTGCATTGTAAAATTACTGTTTTTTTCCAGTGCAGTCTGGTGGGTTTGAACAGAGCGATATCATGGTAAACAAAAATTATCATACTTTAACAAACAATCTATCTCTGTTGTACCTTTCCCTTGATGTTGCTAGACACTGAGTTTTTCAGTAGCAAAACAGTGAATGTACACTGATGGTGTGGAATTACTCTAAAGGATTGTACTTTGCAGCCAAATGTACTGGACCAATTTCAAATATGAGAGTGGTAATGATCATCAACCAAGTTTCACCATAGCAGTATTAGGATAGTTCAAGTATAAATTGTAGAATTGAGCCCTCCACCAAATCACAACTTTGTGAGAACAGAGAATCAAAAGTAGTATTATCGAAGATATTCAGCCGTCCGGACTCTTGATCTGGAATAATTCTGGAGATCGAGACCTTGTTGACCGGGCATCATGGAAACAACCTGAGAACACATCTCTTGTAGTAAGTTATTACAGCAGGAAAACATTTCTCCTCCATTTTAAAGATTGTAAGATAAACAATAGAATTGTAAATGCCCTGATAAACTCAGAACAAGACATAGGGTAGACAGGCTTTGTAACCAACCTCAGTGGGCACACATTGCGTCTACCTTCATCTCCATCTCCGGTACTTACCTACTTGGAGTTCTGTAATTCCAGTAGGACTAATTGGCTTGCTGTTTTTGACATCTTGGACATTTCCCCCTTCCTGACAAAGTCGATTGTCTTCCCTATTAGGTGTAGTTTTTTTGCTGCCTTGTGTAGATGTTTGCCCTCAGAATCTGGTCACGATGCTTCCTGGAGCAAGGGCCTTTAGACAAGACATCTGTTTCTGGTACAGTGGGCTGTATGTTTCTGCAAGACCCTAGAAAAGGTTGGGTGGACTAGCAAAATCTTCCTAAACCTCTTGCAAAACAGATCCTAATCCCAATGAGATTGCCTGATTAAATAAAGTTCATATAAACTAACTTAGATAATGAAGTTGATCTGGGGTAGTTCAGCCTTCCAGAGCTCAGATGGGGTCCATACGCTGCTCTGGCTTCATGGTAGTCTACAAGAAGTACGCCTTAACGGTTGTCAGTTTGACATCATCATTAATCAGCACTGCAGCAAAAGATGCAGCTGGGTTATTTGTTGATAGATCCATTATTTGAGTTTCTATTGCGGAAAAAGTTCAGATTGTTTTCTTTTGTTTCTTTCAGCTGCATTCTCAGAAAGTAGGAACACAGCCTTGTGTTTCACTGTTGCGTTAGTGATGTTGATTGAGGGGTTCCATTTGTTCCATCTCAGGATTCAAATCACCCTAAAGCTCTTCTTTGCTAATCTCTGTACTTCAAACAGCAGTGGAAAATAGTTTTGATCATGATAATGCCATTTCTGGGGTTACACATTCCTGTGGGATCATGTATGTACGTTGTCAAGGATGGAGCTTTGGTGATGTGATAACAGGTGGATGTATGTCCGAGGAGATGGTAACTCTTATTTTATCTTACTCATCTGTCCAGTGACTCCCGGTTGATGGCCTTGACCCCCACCCAGTTTTGCCTCTTAAAACTACCACAACAAGCCTGTAAGTCTTAAATAAACCCTCAGTTCACATATATTGTCAAAGTTTTAACTTGCTTGTACATAAAAAATGCCATAATTTGTTGTTTGTAAGGTTTTCAGTAGAAATGGAGGGGAAACTCATTATTCAGCATCAGAGATGTGTCTTACCTAAGTACTCCAGGCCATGGCGAGAAGTGCTGAGTTTATGTCTTCATGTTTATACATGGCAGATCTACGTCTCCTCTTATCCTGGCTGCAGTTCTATGTTAATGTTAAAGACATAGAGAGAGATTAAGAGAGGTTCAGTCAGTACATACTTTAGAAGCAACTTTCACGGACTAAAACCGCCAAAAGAAATTTAGTTCAATTTAGTCTTAGTCTTAGTCTTGTTTCAAAGTTCATTCTTAGTTACTTTTAGTCTTTCACAAATCATTTTTGTTAGTCATATTTTAGTCGACTAAAAGTCTCAAATTTTTAGTCTAGTTTTAGTCAAACATGAACACAGGGTATTTTAGTCCAGTTTTAGTCAAAACATTTTAGCCTTCTTCTATTTATTTCAGGAATATTTTTTTGTTTATTAATTCCAGTTCACTTGTGTTCCACAGCTAACATATTGTTTTGATTGAATTGAATTGAATGAATTCATCTTCAATGCAACTTTGCTAAGTGTCTTGTCTGTTGTTTCGATACACACTTAATATGCACTTGATTTCATTTTTTTAATCTACTAATAGCAGGTACACCCTATGTTCTATCATCATCAATTGTTAAATTTCAATATAAATAAATTGATTTTTATGCCAGTTGCATACTAAAATGTTAAAATTAAGATGAATCACTGTTAGTGTTTAGCACAAATAGGGAGGCTAGACTCATTCTTGACTGTTATGCCATATGCGCACATTTTAATAACGTCGGGCTGCAAACGGGTTCGGGCTCTACAAAGCTGTCAATCAAAACGGGCCGGGCTGGGCTCGGGTCGAATTCTACCGGCCCGGGCCGGGTCGGGCCTGACTTCTAAGGCCCGTTTCATGCTCTAGATTGCGCTGTCCATACGCCATGTTTCTCCTGCATGCTGTTTGTTTTCAAGCCACAGGCGCAGCCAGAGGACCAAGGTACTTTTTATTATTCTGTTTTCTGGGCATAATGGACACAAGCTGAAACCATTGTTTTTTTGTTTTTGACAAAAAACGAAAAAACGAAAATTGGCCCGGCCCGGCCCGGCCCCTCTGTCAAATTTTAGAACCCAATGTGGCCCGCAAGTCACAAAGTTTGCCCACCCCTGGCTTAGACCCTTATGGCTGTTTGTGGAAGACCCTTTCCTTTTTGGTTGCTTATAGACTGTACTTTTGGTCATTTAGTGTATCAAATGTGGACACTGCTGACTGATCGTATTGTCAATGAAAGCACAGCCTGAGTGATCTGAAAACTGATGTTTTGCCTTAAATCCAGGCTGTGAAATGAAGCCTGTGTGGTAGTGAAAAAACTGTAGTCAAATGGTCACTGAGGCTGGCTACAGAACGTTCAATCTCCATAAGCCTCCATGTTAAAATGTCCAACTTCACAGCAGAAATAAACATGTTTACAGCCTGGTACAAAAACAGTTTTGGTCTCTATAGCTAATTTCCCAGAGGCAAAGTTGGGACTGTGCCAAGATTGTGCAGCCAGAGCCACCACGCTAAGCTTCACAATGCCTCCTCAGAAACCTGTTGGTGAGTCACAGATAAGACATCCATATACATATACTGTCCACATTAACAGGATAGGATGAAGGGTAGCTTGCATGTATTTGTGTCTGTGTGAGTATTTTTGGAAAGTACCGGGATGCAGGAGTTGTTCCATTCAAACACAGGCTCAGGTGGCAATGCAGGTAGACGTTTGCATTTTTCCCAGTGAACGGAACATTCTGAAGGAGAAGTAGTTGGATGCTGACTCTCCGTTGCTCTCAATGATCACGGTTTGGTCAGCAGAGCTCGGACAGCTGCCCAGAAAGAGAAAAACACACAACACTAACTGTAGTAGTTTTAAGGTTTCGCACTTTATCATATCTGAATCCAGCATAAAACTTTCTATGAAGCTGACTTCAAACTTCAAATCATTAATAAAACCATTTAGGTTGACCATATCTAACTAAATCTGAGAAATTCACTAGCTACTCGAACATCAGTAGTACGAAGGATTAGTTGAGAGGTTATGACCACCAAATAGTGTGTTCTCTAATGCAAATTTTTAAAAATAGTTCAGATTTTGTCCGGTTGGGGGCAGTACAACAAGCTGTAAACACATAACCAACAGTTCGCGACTTCGACAACCTGCAGACACAAAGCAACATCCCATTGTTACATTTGTATCCAGCTGATGAATTTAGGTCCAATATTCACACTCCTTTTAAGCTCTGGTTTGTGCCACCACTCTTAAGAATCCAGGAAATGATTGTTCTTGACTCAAAGATAGTTGGGCACATAGCTCCCAATTAAGCGTATATTTATAGTTTTATAAATCATTTTTTAATTGTTAATATAGCTTTGAGTTGCGGAAGATGAACATGTTACCTTTGTACCAAACCAAACAACGCTGTGCTGAGCTCTCCGGTGCTGGCCGAGCTTTGTATTTAGCGTACATAAGGTGGGTATCTCTATAATAATTTAATTCATTATTTCCTATATAAAATGATGCCTCTGAACCAGATCCAACTATCACAGCAATGAAAACAAGTGCTAAAATCGGCAGTGAAAGTGCTTGATTGGAAACCCACAAAACCACACTTGACTGTGTCTCTCACCACCCATTTACAATGAGGTTGTATCTCAGCTCGAATTGGCAAATGGTTCGTTGGTTGCATAGCAAGACTGCGTCACCAAAGCAACCTTCTCATAATCTATGATGTCCGCCTTCAACTCAAACCAGACCCTCTGGTTCAGATAAGCAAGGTGTTAGAATCCACAGGCTGTGTACGTCTCGAGTCGATGAAGGCCTTCATGGTCAGAGTGTAGGTCCAATTCCAAGGGAACAATGCAACTGAAGTGCTGCAGAAGAAACGCAAACACATCAGCTCTTCTTATACTCACACTGCACACACAAAGCAACACCCAATGGAGTTGTATTTGTATCAGGCTGATGAATTAAGTCAAATATTCATCATGGTTTAGTGTTTCCTGTTTTATTTTGTCCCCTCTCCGTGTGTCATGTGTTACCTTACTTCTTGCTGTATTTTTATATATGTATATTGTGGATTTGGACTTTCTTGGATTTATGGATTTGTTTATTTTTGCCTGGACATTTCAGTCGTCGCTTTTTGTTATTTTGTGTTTTCCTATTCACTAAGTTATTAAAGTTATCTCTTTGTTCACATTCATGTGCATTGGGTACACTTCCTAAACTAAAATGTGACACTTTGATTGTAACAATACATTAGCTGATGTATTGATAATTTGAATTGTTTAATATCTTTATAGTACTTATCCAAAGCAACTTACAAAACAGGGAAACAATCTAGGTACAGTGCGACAAGGACATGTTACTGCAGCAATAAGTACTACTGGTTCTAGAGTGTATAGATTTAGCATGTCCAGTTGTTGGTTGTGCTCTGAGAGGAGGTACTCTCTGAAGAGCTGGGTCTTCAGGAGGTTTGAAGGTAGAGAGGGACACCCTTGATCTGGTAGGAACTGGTAGGACGTTCCACCAACGGGGAACAACAGACGAGAAAAGTTTGGATTGTCCTAAGCGTACAGGCGTCGTTCATTGGAGGAGGTGTCTGTATAAAGACATTCAAGTAGGTGGATGCAGAACTGGAGACTACTTTGTAGTCAAGCTTTATAGCATTTAGAGACACTAGGGCTTGATGAGCAGCGAGGTAACATGTGACCTATTGAATTGATTTGTGCAGGCTGGGAGGCCAGTCAGGAGGGCATTACAGTAATCAAGTCACAAGATGACCACAGCCTGTCAGGAGTTGGGTAGCACATTGAGTCAGGTAAAGCCTGATTCTGTTATGTTGTAAGGTGCAAAATGGCACAACCAGGCAACATATAAAAGGTTTTTGATGTTTTATTTAAGGAAATTAGTGTGATCATAATGATAATCTTAAAAATTCTTATTTTAACAACAAAGTTTTACTTTATCATAGGGATCAGAAGTTTGGTTTACATGAAGGTCTGAATGACGAATGTTATACACCCCACAGAAGAGGACGCTAAAAGGACTGCCACATTTTGTGTCTTGCGATATACTGTGCCACGACATGTTGTTGGACCCTACCTGCTGGATCCCTTTGACTTTGATGTCCATTGAAAAATCGATGGTTATTTCTGGAATAACAAACGGACAGGTGAAGTCCATCACTTCCCACCGGTGCTCTCCAGGATGACGCCATTCTTGTTGATAGTTTGGTTTCATTGTTCATCTGAAAGGTCACAAGGAGTCAGACATGAAAGAAAACCCAATGAGTTACTTCAGACTGAATTACAGCTCCCTCCTTAATTAGCATACAGGCACAAAAACAAAGAAATGAATAAATGTAGTAATGCAGAAATAGCCCTTTGTATCAGTGTTAATTTTGTCACCCATTTTAATTAGTCTTAGTCTTAATCTTGTTTCAAAGTTCATTCTTAGTCTAGCACTTTGTTCACAAATCATTTTGTTAGTCATATTTAGTCGACTAAAATTCTCAAAATTTTAGTCTAGTTTTAGTCAAACGTGAACACAGGGTATTTTAGTCAAAACATTTTAGTCAGGAATTTTTTTTGTTTGTTTATAATTCCAGTTCACTTGTGTTCCACAGCTAACACATTGATAAATGTCTTGATTGAATTGAATTGAATGAATTCATCTCCAATGCAACTTTGCTAAGTGTCTTGTCTGTTGTTTCAATATACACTTAATATGCACTTGATTTCATTTTTTAATCTACTAATAGCAGGTACACCCTATCATGTTCTGTCATCTCTACATGCAATTGTTAAATTCAATATAAATAAATAGATTTTATGCCAGTTGCATCTACTAAAATTCAAATTAAGATGAGTCCATCACGGTTAGTGTTTAGCACAAATGGGAAGGCTAGACTCATTCTTGAGGTTATGCCATATGCACACATTTTAATAAGTCGGGCTGCAAACGGGTTCGGGCTCTACAAAGCTGTCAATCAAAACGGGCCAGACTGGGCTCGGGTCGAATTCTACCGGCCCGGGCTGGGTCGGTCCTGACTTCTAAGGCCCGTTTCATGCTCTAGATTGTGCTGTCCAACGCCATGTTTCTCCCTGATGCTTTTGTTTTCAAGCCACAGGCGCAGCCAGAGGATCCCAAACGTGTGGCTGTGACGTTTTCTACAGTAAAAAAAGTGCTGGCAAAAACACATGACAGCAGGACTGGACTTTCTAGACGAAAACAAGGAGGACGTTTTTGTTGATTTTTATTTCTTGCTGACATTTTGTCTCGTTATTAGTCGTCAACAAAAACGCACATTGGCAATTTTTCGTCAGTGTTTTTAGAACTTGTATCGCTCGATCGTTTCGTTGTTGTCAGGGAAAAGGTCGTGACGAACATATTTCGTCTTGTCTGACAAATAAACACTGCTTTGTATCGCTAAATTATTTTTTTTTTCATTGATTTATTTATACTTATGTAATTTGTGTCCTTCAATCAGAGTGCCAACTATAGAATCATTAAAAACTACAGAGGTCAGTAAGACACACTCTGATCATCGCCCACATGGATTGGTTTTGGTGTCGAAGCCTATGGTAACCATGTGGGTCACGTCGTCCATTTGAGCTTTGCAGGTCTTGTCATAGAGGTGTAAGTCAGTATAGTGGATACCTTTGTCCCAGGAGACAACCAACCAGAGTAGCCAACTTAGCTGTATCATTGCAGACCACTGGATCACCTAAATGCCAGGGCACACGAAAGTAAAACATTGTGCTCTGTTCAGAAAAGAAGGGAGTACATTTGGAGGGTGAAGCCAGCAGGTAGGGATGAGCGATACAGCATTATCTGTATCTGTATCTGTTAACCATATGAATTATCTGTATTCGTACCATACTCGGAGTGGGTGCGGGCTAACCCAGAAGTGGGTCGAATTGTCTTGAAATGGGCAGGGCTTTAACCGGTATGTTACTTTAAGCATGCAATTGATATGGGTTGGTCAGAAATTGTTATTTCATTGCTGATTAGAAAACTATTTACAGGACAGCATCAGCACTGAGCTTCAGATCAATGGTTTTG